>NC_143576.1:50959815-51263058 GCF_048544385.1 Mastigoproctus giganteus | reverse complement strand
GATACACATAAACAAAGCTGCACGTGTAGCAACTGAATAAACAACACCGTAGAGGCAGAGATACACTATTAACACTTCACATTTTGCTAAAGCACATTTCTAGGGGTTACTATCATAAAACAAAAACAATTTCCAGTTGCGTTTCTGCTAGTGGAATCTGTTATAAACTCGATCTGTAGTAAACTCGATCTAATTGCATTTGCAATTATACCGATAGCTGTGTTGGTTTTTACGTTATTATGGTGAAATGTGTTTCCCCTTCACTGATATAAAAAACATAAATACATTTTCAGAATCTTCTCTTCATTCCTATCATGTTGCATTCGGTTGGGGTGATTCTGCGTTCGACTGCCATTTCTTGTAAACACAAAGGCGAATCGTGCACAAGCAAATTCGGTTCGTGTTATATAAGATATCCTTCCCCTATTTATAAATCGTGTATGATCAAATTCGTGTAGTGTAAACACATGTTATATGAGGACTGACTGTACGTACAAATTTAAAGTTCTCAAGGAAATTTAATTTCCTGTCAAGGATTAATCCCAAGAATCTGATGTTGTTAGTCAGTGGAATGGTAAAGTTTGACTTCTGAAGTTGAGGATCTGTATGCATTTTTCGTTGGTTACAAAAGTGGATTCAACAGTCTTCTGCTGGGATAGATGATAGCCATTTAACCTTGCCCGCCTTTGGACTTTATTCAGGAATATATGCAGTTGCCGTTCAATGGATCTCATGTTCTGAGAATGGCAACAAATAGAGAGATCATTGGGGTAAAGGAAGGCTTGAACAGTATTTGGAAGTCCTATTGTGATGGAATCGATTCTAAGGGCAAATAGGGTTGCACTCAGTACAGACCCTTGTGGCACTCCTCCTTCCTGTAAAAATGTTCCAGAAAGTGACTTGTGATATCGAACTTGGAACGAATAATTCTGGAGAAAGTTCCTAATGAATATATAGGCAGGTTGCCTCGTAGAACAAGAGCATGCCATAATGCCAGGTAGTATCAAATGCCTTCTCTATGTCTATGGAAACCATAAGAAGATGTTCATATTTTACATAGGCATTACGAATTTCAGACTCAGCTTCGATATGAGATCTAAGGAGGACCTATTCTTATGAAACCCATGCTGATGATTACCAATTAGGTGTTCTGTTTCGATGATCCAAACAAGTCAATTATGGATAATATTTTCAAGTAATTTACTGAGGCTACTGGAGAGAGAAATCGGTTTGTAACTGTACGGACTGGTAGGATCTTTACCAGGTTTCAAAAAGGCAAGAACTGTGGCATGATGCCAAGAGCTGGGATAAATGTTTTCCATAAACATTCGGTTATAGTAGACCAGCATTATTTGTAAATTTTTGTCATCTAGGTTTTGTAACATGATATAAGATATTTCACCTGACCCAGCGACACTAATGCGTGTTGTTTTAATGGCATGTAAAAGTTCAGAATATTGAAGAGGCTGGTTATATGGAAGGGAAACTGAGGTTCGAAAGTTGATGGCACATTGTTCAGTTATGGTCTTTATTTTCTGGAAATCCGGAGAATAACTTGATGCCGCAGAAACTTGGGCAAAGGTTTTGCCCAAGGCATTTTCCATGTCCTCAGACCCACAGTTCTTGCCCAGTCCACGAAAGAATTAGTGAAGGTGTGGCTGGAAATTTGCCGGAAATCTGCCCATTTTTCTTCCATATTAACGTGGAGTTAGTGTTTCTATTTATGGTAGATGCAAAGCAAATCCAAGAATTCTTCTTGGCTTGCCTCTGAATGAGACATGCTTTTGCCCTTAATTTCTTGTAGTTGATAAGATTAGCTGTGGTTGGGGATTTACAAAATAAATTCCATGCTTTATTTTTTAACTTCTTTGCTTTTGTGCATTCTTCATTCCACCAATAGTTAAGATGCTGTTGGGACTGGGGATTAGACAATGGAACTGAACAGCTAGCTGCAGATAGTAGGTGTGAAGTGATATAATTTATATGATCACTGCCACGGGATCGTCCATAACAGACCATTCCATGATTGGAAACAGAGTCGGGGAGCATATCGAGAGATCGCTTGTAGAAGTTCGTCCAGTTGGTAATTGTATATGATTAGATGCACCGGTATTAAGAATGGTAAGATTTTGCTTATCTACAAAGGTTTCAATCAGTCGGTCATGCATATCTAATTTAGTAGATCGTAATATATAGCCGTTTTAGCAGGTTTTCAAAATCTTGGTAAGAGAAGGTATGACTTGGTGAGAGATAAATTGATACTAATGTTAACTCAATTTGGGTTATCAAACTTACACCAACAACTTCAATTTCAGTTTTAATTTGCTTGGTTGGGATCATCGAGCTGACCAAGATGGCCACACCCCCACGGGCAGAAGTTGAAGTATTATGATCATGTTGATAGATAGCATAGTTCTTTATGCTGTCAGAAATTTGAGAGGTTATATAAGTTTCCTGTTCACAGAAACCAACTGGAGAGTAGTGGTTAATCAAGTCTTGAATATCGTTAAAGTTGCTACAAAATCCTCTGCAATTGCATCGAAGAATATAAGGCATTATTGGTGTTTAATAAAAGAAGCTGTATCTGACTGTTTTTTGGATGTGACTGGTTTATGGCGTTAAGGTTTCGGTTTGTCTTTTTTGGAGAAGAATGGCTGACCGGTGTCCATATCTTCTTCCATGTGTGTCCTGAATATTTGTTTTTATGTTTAAACCTTGATTATTTGATGCAGCAGCATTCATTGGAGGAGGAGAAGGAGATTTCTCTTGTACTGTAAGAGCAGTATTGCTTGACTGGCTCAACTGTTTGGGGATATTGGACTGTTGCTGGGAGAGAGCAGTTCATGCCCAGTCAGAGACTGAGGTGTTTGAAGATACTGTAACATCAGTTTGCATTGCCATTGATTGATATTTTTGTACAACACTGGCATATGTATGTTTAGTAATACTGGGAGCAATAAATTTCGCTTCTTGGAAGTTTACTTTATTTTCGATTTTATACTTCACAATTTTCTTTTCAGTTTTCCACCTGTCACATGTCCTAGAATAAGCAGGATGGTTGCCTTTGCAGTTAGGGCAGGTCATTTCTGTTGCTGAACAATCATTTTGAGTGTGATCAGAGGAACCACAGTTGGAACAAACTAGGTTTCATCTACACGTCGTTTGAGAGTGGCCATACTTTTGGCACTTATAACATCTCAAGGGATTAGGAATGTACGGTCGAATGCGGCAAAGAAGATAATCTGCTTTTATGGGCGAAGGTAGGTTTATGGTATTAAAAGTGAGTATAATATTCCTTGTAGGCATGAGTGTATTGTCCTTTTTAATCATGATTCTTTTCACTGCAGTTAAATTTTGCTCATGAAGCTCTTGTCTTAGATCCTCCTCTGAGACATTCATTATATCCCAGCTGGATATAACTCCCTTAGATGTGTTTAGGGTTCCACGGGGAGAAACTTTTAATGGAATTCCAGCAAAATTTGTAATTTTCAGTAGATGCTCTGAATGTTTCCGGTTGTTTATTTCTGCTGGTAGATCCCCTGATTGCAGTCTCTTAGGAGACTGCCTTAGGAGATCCTGCCAGACTTTCCAGGTGTTTCTGGAAAAGAAACTGAGACAGTTTAGTCAGAGGCTGATCTATAAGCGAGTGCATTATGAGAAATGCAGGGAAATCTGTCACCGAGAAGTTGGTTTTAAACCTCTTGAGTTGCGACATGTCATATTCGGTTTCTATGTCTGGCAGAGAGCTTGTCAGCTCTAGAGGAGGAAACACATTATGTTCCATAATTGCTCCTTTTGGTCCTTGGCAGATTAACTGTTCTGCCAAGGTTTCCTGCCCCACCAAGGGGAGGTAGGAGCGTAGTGCTTGGTTGGTTTGGATATTTTATTGGTGCATCAGCTTCTATGGCTATAATGCACCAACTTATGATTTATGGTTTATTCACTGATGTCTTTTGTTATGATTTTTATATCAAATTATAGTAGTTTATGCGATTCAGAAACTGGAAGACTTTGGGTATATTAGATTTATCTGACAATATTGTTCGTAATGAAAATGTATCCATTCCTTTTAAGGATTTAAAGGTAATCTGACGTTCTCATGTAAAGTTAGGGCAGTCAAGTAGAATATGTTGGACTGTTTGCACTGTGTGACAGTCACAGCACCGAGGCAGAGATTTGGCTCGGAGCAGATAGGAGTGGGTAACATTGGTGTGTCCTATTCTTAATCTGCTCAGTATAACTTCTTCTTGTCTGTTGGTTCTTGTACTGGTTTTCCATTGTTGTAACAGCAGTTTTATCTGTAATAATTTGTTACCAGCCTGTTCCTGCCATTTTTGTTGCCACTGTTTTTCGCCACAATTTCAAATTGTAATTTTATAGTCTAGGTATGGTATTTTTATGGTATTGTTGATTGTGCTTTCTGCTTGTTCATTGCCATCTATTCCTACATGTCCGGGAACCCAGCAGAAACTTATGTTTTGCTTTCGCTTTGCTAGTTTTCATAGAGTGTTTTGTATTTTGCATATGGTTGAATGGGTATTTATGGTGTTATCCTTTAAGGCTTGCAGAGCATTGAATGAATCTGTAAATATTATACTGTTGACGATGTTGGTTAGCCATATATGGTTCATGGCTAGTTGTATAGCCTCCAGTTCTGCCGTATAAATGCTGCACTCAGTTGAAAGTAATTTGGAAATGATGGTATTCAGGAATATGGCTGCTATTCCTACTTTGGTTTCTGTTTTGGAACCATCTGTGCATATCGGGGTAGAATTACAATGTCGGTCTCTGTAGGGTGCGTGTAATTGTTGGAAATTTTGTGTAGGTAGGGAATCCTTGTTCCATTTATGCATATGGCATTTTGGGAGAAATTGCTATCTGATTGAGATTTAAATTATGTTGCTGGATTAGGTCTCTTAAATATATGCCTGCTGGTTTGTTAGCATTTGGATGTGCTCTATATAAGTTTTCCAAACTTGGTTTGTGTAGGATTGTCAGGTGGTCAGGTATTGATTTTATCTTTCCAGCATAGTATAACAAGTTTTGTCTCTGGAGTTGTAGTGGTAGTTCACGAGCCTCTACATATAAGCTCTGGACCAGTGATGTGCAATATGCTCCTAATGCTGTTCGTAAAGTGCTGTGGTGCACTGGATCAAACCACCTCAGGGCATTCGTTATACATGGGGGCTCCATAGTCTAGTCGAGATCTTATGAGGGCTTTGTATAATCGCTAGAGAGTAACTCTATCTACACCCCAGGTCGTTGCGGACAAGACTCTCAAAATGTTTAGTTTCTTGAGGCAGTTTGTTCTTAGTTGTTTTATATGTTCTAAAAAAGTTAATTTTTTATCAAGAATAAGTCCAAGGAATTTTATGGTTGGCTTGATCGGGATTAACTGTCCATTAAGTTTTAATTCCAGATCTAAATGAAAGTTTCTTTTCCTACAGAAGTGCACGCGTATAGTTTTTGTGTGGAGATTGTGAAACCATTTTCCTGAGCCCAGTTGCTGACCTTGTTTATTGCACCTTGTAACTGGCGTTCTATTGTTCTCATGTTTTGGGATTGGAAAGCGATATTGAAATCATCTACATAAAGAGCTGTATTTATGGAGGTTGGTATCTGTTGGGTTACAGAGTTTATTTTTATTGCAAACAAGGTGGTACTGAGGACTGATCCCTGTGGTACTCCTTCTTCTTGTAGGAAAACCTTCGAGTGTGTAGTTTGTATTCGTACTTCGAAAGTTCAGTGCTGTAAAAAGTTCTGGATGAAATCAGGGAGATGTCCTCTTAGCATTATTATTATTAGCCATATAGTGCAAGGAAGCCTGAAGCTGCACTAACGATAAAAAAAAAAAAAAAATTACCCTGTGAGAGAGAATGAAAGTCAGAAGTAGAAGGGAAGGGAATCACCAAGAAAGAGAAGCATGTATGATATCCAGCTCAGGACCCTGGGTGTGCCAAGCTCATACTCACCAGATGAGAACCCCAAGTTATATATGTCCCAGAGAATGCCATAGCACCATGCTGTATCATATGCCTTTACGATATTGAAGCATATCATGACTAAATGTTCTTTTCTAATGAAAGCATTTTGTATGTTTTCTATTTTAATCAGGAGGTCCAAGGTTGATCTATGTTTTTTGAAGCTGCACTGCACTGGGCACAAAACGTTATGGTTTTCTAGGTGCCACATGAGTCTTGCATTTATAATTATTTCCATTAACTTTCCTAGGCAGTTGGTGAGTGCTATTGGATGGTAGCTGTTCAGATTAGTAGGATCTTTGCCAGGTTTTGGGAAAGCGAGGTCAATTGTATGATGCCACATGTTAGGAAACTCTTGCTACATATAAATTCAGTTATATAAAAGTTATATAAATTATTCTTCACTGAGTTTTTTTATCATTATATAATTGATGCCATCTGGACCCTCTGCACTTAGTTTTGTTTGTGACAGTGCCTTATGGAGTTCCGTTATGGTTAGTGAATGGTTATATTGTTCTACACATTTTGTGGAGAATTTTAAGTTGTATTTTTCTTGATGATTTTTATATTTCTGGAATTTTGGTGAATAGGATGTGGTGGCAGATATTTTAGCAAATTATCCAAAAGAAATAGCATAAAGCATTTGCTATTTCTTTTGGATGAGCAAATTATTCCTGTCCTTGTCAATTGATAATTGGATGTACTAAATTTTGATATCTATTGTTCGTTTTTCTTATTTTATCCCAAACTGTTTTAGTATTTGTAGTTCTATTTATGGTTAGCATTAGCATTGGCATATGATGCAAGAAAGCGAGCTTATGCAGCATTAGCCAAAAAAAAAAATAAAAAATCACTCCATCCCTCTGTTCATTCATTCCAAATGCCTGTCCACCACAGCCTTAAATTTATTTAGGCTATCAACTTCCAAGGTTGAGGAGAAACGTATCCAGGAGGCTTTCGTGCATGCCCGTCTGACATATCTTGCTCTTGCTCTCATTATTTTAAAATGTATTAGATTGTCTATGGGTAGGATTTTTGCGAAAAATATTCCATGCTCTGTTTCTATCTTGTTTTGCTTGGGTACATTCCTCATTCCACCAAGGCTTTGGCGGCGTCTCCGTAGCCAGGTGGGCAGTGCATAGCACACGCTTCTTGATTAAGCCAGGGTTCAAGCTCATGACTACCAAATACGGAGGATGCGGAAAGGTCAGTGAATGACCACCGCATATCCCCGTTGTTGTTGTTGTTATTTGGTTTTTAGGAGCATTAGCAACTGCCATATTGCTCCGGGGATATGCGGTGGTCTTTCCCTGACCTTTCCGCATCCTCCGTATTTGGTGGTCACAGGCTCGAACCCCTGTCTAATCAAGAAGTGTGTGCTACGCACTGCTGCTCCTGCCCACCTGGCTACGGAGGCACCCGCACATCCCCGGAGTAATATGGCCTTAGTTGCTAATGCTCCTAAAAACCAAATAACAACAACATAATTTATTTCTTGGTTCGGGGATAAATATATTAATACTATTGTTATTAACTACTTGTATTACCTACGTACTGCTACTGCCTCAAGAGTGGTTTGTAGGTGGACTGCTTGGACTGGTATGTGAGAATTGACAAGGATTGCTACTCCCCCATGGGCTATAGAATTATTTATTCGGTCTTGTCTATGTATAATGTAGTTCTTGATTAAGATCGTATCGTCAGGTTTTAGATATGTTTCTTGTAAGCAGAAACAGAGCAGATGATATCGAGAAATTAAATCACAAACATTGTCAACATTCTTATGGAAACCTCGGCAATTCCATTGAATAAAGGTACTACTCATTGTTTTGTTTTATATGAGTTTTCTGGTTGTTTTCTCGTTACTGTTTTAAATTTTTCTGTCCGTGGTTTGTCTTTTTTAGGGAAATATGGCTTTCCAGTGTCCATATCTTCCTCGGCAATTATTTCTTGAAGTTCTTCTTGTTGTGCTTTTCCTGCTGTGTCCATTTATTCAGCAGCATGGTGCATTATCATGGAGGTATCTTCTTTGATTTTTCCTGCAGCAGTGAAATTACTGTTGGTGGAACTGAGATAGGGGTATTTGCCACCTGTTCTCATTTCTGCTGTTTTGGGGGCATGAGCCATTTGTGTGCCCGATCCGACAACAATTCATTTGGTGCGATTGTGACTTTGGTTTGTGATCTTGTTGTTTGTTGGTTCTGGGTTATTTGTACTACTTGTGTTATCTGTGCGTAGGTAGGTTTCCTTGTGTTCGCTGGTAGTATCATCTTTCTAGCTTTCTGGTATATAACTTTGTGTTCTGCTATGTATTTTTTGATTTTCCTTTCCTGTTTCCATCTTTCGCATTCTCAAGAGTAGGCAGTGTGGCTTCCACTACAGTTTGGGCATTTTGGGTGCTCGGTTTTGCATTCTTGATTGGTGTATTCTCGGGAACCACATTTGGCACATATTGCTATTCCTTTGCATGTTGTTTGTGAATGTCCGTATTTTTGACATTTAAAGCATCGAATAGGATTTGGTATGTAGGGTCGGATTTGACAAAGCAAGTATCCTGCTTTCACGTGCTGTGGTGGACTTGGGATGTTGAAAGTTAAAATAATATTTCTGGTCTGGATGATTATTCCTTTTTTTTTTGACCGTTATACTTTTAACATGAACGACTCCTTGGGTTTTCATTTCTTGTAATATTTCTTCTTCTGTTATACTGAGGAGATCTCATTCAGAGATTACTCCTTTCGCGGTATTTAAAGTATTATGGGTGTAATTGTTACCGGGATTCCACTAAAAGTGGACGTTTTCATTATTGCTCTGACTGTCGTATATTGGCAGTCTCAATTAGTAGGTCGCCTGATTTTAATATTTTTATTGCTTTTGGAGTTCCAGCTATGCTTTCCAGACATTTTTGTATCAGGAAAGGGGATAATTTTCCCGTGGACTTTTGCCCTTAGAATGGATGATGAGATACTTTGGAGCAGGTATCTCATATATATCGGTTTTTTGTCTTTTGGCCATGTTTATACTAATTTCTTCATATTCTTGGGTTGACTGGGCCATGTTAGAAAATTTTGTGACTTTATTGTCAGAATCCATGGTGTTTGCTCCTTTCTGCCCAGGGAGTGAGAGCTTTTCCTCCCAGGTTTCCAGCCCTGCTAGGTGGCACGGCAGGAGTGGTGCCATCTAGTGACCAAGTGGGAAAAAAAGGTTAGTAAATGATTAATATAAAGAAAGGTGGCTTTCCTTTATGTATTAGTAAGTTTTAATATGCTAAATGATATTAATATATGCAATAAGAGTTTAAGGAAAGGAAACTGCAAAAAATAACACAAAAAATAAGCTCTTTATAATAATTGGTATGCTAGATAATTCACTGAAAAGGCGCTCGAATCACTACGCTTGGCACTCAGGGTCGGAGCACAGTGTCCGGTGTGACCAGGCATAAAGTAGTAAGTGTTAGTAATAGAAATACGAAAAATAAAGAAAGGTAGCTTTTCTTTCTTGCTCTGTACAAGTACTTTTGTAACAGTAGCTGATATTAAATAAATAAATTTCTTAAGGACAGGAACTTAAAAGAACTATAAATCGCTTTTATACAATCGCAATTTAAGCACAGAGAAAATGTTCGATCACAATCGCTTGGCACCCAGGGCCTCCATATAATGAATGGATTACGAGAGACAACTGGGTATGCATTGTTCACACTTCTGGCCTTCAAGCAATTTAGGCAATAGTTATTATATAGTAAATAAAATTACTAAATTTGAACAACACTAATTTTTCTTGCTTTAGTGTTAACAAAGTTTGTAATAATTTCATTGAAGTCTATTTTGCTAGCAAGTTCATGTTCAATTAAAAGGAGACATAGATGTGATATGCATTCTTGTCCTGATGCCGATCTCAAATAATTCTTAACAAGTTTTAACTTGCTGAAACTTCTTTCGGCAGTGGCTACTGTCGTTGGCATTGTAAGGAATATTTTATGAGCTTTTGCAATATTTCGATAGGATTCTTGCTATTCCCATTTAGCCAATATATTTAAAATATTTAAGTGATAATAATAATAAAATTCTTTATTCATAGAAATGTAGGACACGATTCCCACTACAGGCAACCAGAGGAATCTTACAATTAACTGGACACATTACATTCAATACATAAAAAACTACGTGGGTACACAGCAAATATATAGAATACATAGACAGTGCAATATAAACAGCTAATATTGCAATAAATAGATTTTATAGTTATTATAATAGATTGATTATACAGAGCTATTATAATAACTATAAAATCTATTTATTGCAATATTAGCTGTGCATATTGCACTGTCTATGTGTTTTATGTATTTGATATATTGTATAGGAATTTTTTTTATAATATTTCCAAATACTTGGTGTCTAAAGCAGTTGATTTCAATTTTAAATTGGTCTTGATTAATTTCAGGGTATTTTTTGGACAATAAAATAGCTTTGGTTTCTAAATCCTGACTCGTCATTGAATGGAACACTTCACCAGTCAAAAAATTCTTCCAATCTATCTCCACTAGCAACGTACTGCTTTCTTATTTTTCTGATCGCTTTGTCACTGGTCCTGCCTCCACGTGGTGGGGCCGGTAACCTAGGAGAAGGAAGTCCCTCTCCCAGGGGGCTAAAAGGAGCAACGACGTTTTGGAATGATTATCCACCACTAAAGCCAACAGGCTGTCATCATACTGACACCCGTAAAAGGGAATATGATATATGTCTTTCAAAAAGAATGAGAAAGGATTCTAACAAACAAGAACCAACCAACTTTTCTGATAATGCATTCATTATCAACCCAGCTGGTAAGCAGACTCTCACCCTTTGTTATCCAGTGATGTCTCAAAAATGCCGAAGGTACACCAAAAACGGTAAAACGACTTTAGCATTAGCAAGGGTACATGATGCAAGAAAGCAAGCTTATATAGCATGAGCCAAAAAAAAAAAAAAAACACCCCCTTCTCATTTCATCCATCCACTCACTAGTTCTGCCTTGAATCTGTTTAAGCTATCAACTTCTACGACAGATGGAAGTTTGTTCCAGCAATCAACCACCTGCTGACTAAAGGCAAAGAGACCTATTAATTGAAACTACACAAGCAAGGCATTCACAAAATTTTTATTAAAAATGTCCTCTATAAGTGGAATCCCAATCAAAGTGATACCACATAACACAATGAACTCCTCAAAAGGAGAGAAGTGAGTGGGATCTATTGAATGTCACTGAAGAGGGGGGAGTTCTGGAATTACACAAAAAGAAAAACACGAGCAAGGCGAATTATGATCTGGAAGGGCGATAAACTTGTACCAGCACGAATTATTATTTTGAATTTTAGTACATCTAATTTGTAAACTTCAGTTAAAGCATTGCTGAGTCCGTTCATATATTCTGAATCCCTTAAGATGTTTCAAACGCCAAAAATTTGGTTATTCTGAAACAACGTGCAGAGGTGAAATTACATGTCCTAATTGTGGATCAAAAAATCATGCTTAAGCAGAGTGTACAGAAGTCTGCTGAATGTTCTAATTGCAAGAGGGATCACACAGCTTATTTGAAATCATGTGACTGGTGCAAAAAGAAAAAAAAAAGATACAAAATTTTAAGATTGAAAATAAAGTATCATAGTAAGAAGCAAGAAGGCAGGTTAAGGTAACTATGCCAAAATGGAGCTATGCTTCTGCAACCCAAAATTGTCAAGTTGGCGCGACCCAAACAAAGGTGTCAATCCCACACCTAACACATCCATTACAGAATGGGCACGATCTGTACTGTTTGCAAATCAGCCTACCAACAAACTTGTTTCAGTTGATGAAACAAACAATACTCCAATCTCAGTTCCATCTAATACATCATGTGATAAAGTACAAAAGAAACCATAAATGCAACAGGCCACTGAATCGCCACAATCAAATTAAACTAATGGAACAAAATCAGTGGTAATCAATGGAAACTGCTTTTCGTGGACTAATGTTATTAGTGGAGTCCCTCAGGGTCCAGTGTTGGGTCCATTGTTGTTTTCTGTATTTATAAATGATATTGAGGATGGTATATCAGGCTTAATGTCCAAGTTTTCACACGATACAAAGTTTGGCAGGGTTGTTAAGGACACTACGGACGGTATGCTGCTTCAACAGGATCTGGAAAGGTTTGGGCAGATGGGCTGAGAGGTGGCAAATGAAGTTTAACATTGACAAATGTGAAGTACTACATATGGGAAGGAGTAATCCCAGAGTAACGTATCAATTCTGTGGTACCACACTGACAGTGGTAGAGAAGGAAAAGGACCTGGGGGGGGGGGGTAATTGTGCAGGCAGATATGAAGTTTTCTGAGCATTGCAGATGGTCTGCAAGAGTAGCTCACGTTGTCTTGTCAATGATATACAGGAATTTTTCTAGCGGGGATAAGGTGATTAAGGCAATGGTCAGGCCACACCTTGAGTACTGTATAAATGTCTGGAGGCCTCATTTTAAGAAGGATGTAGAGCTGTTGGAACGAGTACAAGATTAGTGAATGGAACAAGGGGTTACTCTTACGAAGGAAGGCTTAAGTTTTGCAAATTACAGTGTCTGAAGACTAGGCGCCTGCGAGGTGATCTGATTGAGGTGTATAAAGCCTTGAATGGTTTGAGAGGTGGGCTGAGAGATGGCAAATGAAGTTTAACATTGACAAATGTGAAGTGCTACACATGGGAAGCAGTAATCCCAGAGTAACGTAGCAACTCTGTGGTACCACGCTGACAGTGGTGAGACTGCCAATATGGCCGCCGTTTTGTTCGGACGTACGATATATCGCTCCGTGATTTTTGTGTAAAAAATGTGTTTAAACTACAGATTATGTTCTACAGTGTGTTCTCTCAAGAAGATATACAGTACAGGAGTCCCTTGGTGAGAAACGTTTTGCATTCTACCGGGTATTAAGTTAGATCCCAGTGTAATTTATCTGTTTCCTTTGTTGCCAGACTGCACTGGTCACCATGTGGCTGACGGCAGGGAAATAGAGAGCCGACCAATATAACGTGGCTGGCACGCTGGTATCTGGCCGTTGACTGGGGAGGTTGCCCTCATAGTGATTGTGTCCTGTGTTAACTTGTACAGAAACAACGTTCCAATATTTCTGGACTGTGTTTGAAGCAATATTATAGAGAAAATCATGACTTTTGAGCTCCCCCCCCCATAAACTTTCCATGATGACGCGTGAACTTCTTACTCGTGCGAGACATTGAAATCGTGATGTCACCATCGTCTTCGGCGTTCCCCGAAAACACCACAGGGAACTAATCCCATCGCTCTGGTTGCACTTTAGCACTTGGCTGTTCCCTCCCCCACCACGTGACCAATGGAAGAACTTAAATTTGCGATTAACAGTTGTAAGACACGTAATAAACCTATGGACTTGTGGTTAGTGTCCATCGACAGCTCTTGGAGCCCTACTTTCAACTAGCACGCCCAAAATCCGATAATCCGGAAAACCCCTTAAATCCGAAATACCAACAAAATGGAGAGAAAATCGGACAGAACTACCGTCGCTGGGGAACAAGATCAAAATAATGATTCGATATTGATAGAAAACCAAGAAGAGGCGGAGAACCCCCGCCCAGGAGCTCCCCCGACCAAAGGAAAAAATTGGAAAATGACTGCTCCGAAATCAGAAAGGAAAACACGCTCGCAATCCGAGCAAAAGGAGACAAATGAAGTAGCTGCCACACAGAATGACATTACAGAGGACAAACAGGATGCCAATGACGCACCAAAAAATGTGGAATCTCCCCCCATGGACCCTACGCTGCCCGAAGGTTCTGTTCTGGACCAGATGCTGGTCCTCCGGGTGCAGCTCGAAAACAAGTTGAAGGAATCCTCTAGCAGAATAACCACTGCCCTCAGAGGAGAAATTGTGACCATCTGGACCAAGCTGGAAACGGTTCTACAGAAGGTCCACGTAGAAGCAATAACAAATAAGGCCAAATTGGAGGCCTACATGGAATGTGGGGCAAAACAAATGCCACAGCGGGCACCCACTTACGCAGAAACGCTGAGGAAACCTACAAATGTACAGACCAAAAGTCAATCGGTCAAAAGAAAAACCCTTCTGCCCACACCCAACATAGTGGTTGTACGACCAGTAGGGAATGAAAAATCCACCAGTGAGGAAATAAAGAAGAAAGTCACAGAGAACTTGAAAGAGGACTTCGGCGCTACTAGAATCAAAGCTATCCGAAAAACCAGGAACCCCGGAATAGTTATTGAAACAGCAACCAGAGAAGAAGCACAGCAGATAATAACAAACCCCAAGATCTTCACCCTAGGCCTTACCGCGGAGGCCCCCAAAAGAAAAGGGCCATCTGTAATCATTTTTGATATTGACCAGGATATGACATCTGAAAGTGTAAGGGAAGAGATATACAGAAAAAACCTCTTAAACCAATTACCTGACAAGGATGAAAAACAGCTAATCATACCGAAGTACAGAACAAAATCTAGAAATAGTGGAAACTGCAACTGGGTGGTAGAGCTGGCCCCTGAAGCATGGCAGATCCTACGAATGCAAAACACCATATACATAGAGTGGAGCAGTCATAGATTTAGAGAACGTGTGGATGTACCAAGGTGCTTCCGATGCTGCAAGTACGGCCACACAACACACACCTGCGCCCAAAAAGAAGCAACATGTGGCCACTGCTCTGAAGTGGGCCACAATTACAGCAGCTGCCCAAAGAAAGAAAAAGATCCCATCTGCACCAACTGCAAATCCCTGAGGTTAGATCATGCCCATTCCACACGCGACACAAACTGCCCAACTTACCAGAAAGCTAAGAGTTCATACCAGTCACGAATCAATTATGGGGATACACCATAAGAAATTTAATAACGGAATCCTTGTGGTGCACCAAATAAACGCACAGCGGGCCAGAGCAGTGGCCGACCAAGTACGGCAAAGTGCTGATGAGGCAAACGCAGATGTTATCCTGATACAGGAGCCCTACACTCACACAGGGCAAGTCAGGGGCTATCCGCTCCGATATAAAATTGTACAATGCAACGAAGACACTCCGAGGGCGGCGGTGATAGTACGGAACCCGGAGATAACCACAACAAAAATACCACAACTCTGCACGCCATGGGCAGCATGTGCCCATATTATTAGCTCTGTTGGCAGCCTGTATATGATCTCGCTATACTGCAGACCCGGAATAGAAATAGATTTCGCTATCACTTACTTACAAACAGTGCAAGAAACCCTAGCAGGACAAAGAGTCGTAATCAGCGCCGATGTAACTGCCGCTCCCCTGTCTGGCACAGCACTACACCAGACCGACGAGGTACCAGGAATGGACAGAGGCTTGAGGAGTTCCTAGCAAATTCTATCTTCACTGTAAAGAATCAACCCTTCAATCTACCGACATACTGCAACACCTTATGGGAATCAACCATAGACATCACGCTAACCACAAGAAACATAGCAGCTCATGTGACCGATTGGACTGTGCAAAACGCCTGGACCACATCGGATCACCGCACAATCACTTTCAATATCAAGAGAACGATGCCAAGACCAACAAATGGCAAATACATGGCGAGCAGGTTCGCCATCAAAAAGGCAAACTGGGAGCTCTTTCGAGAACAATTGATCCGCAAAGCACAAGAGGAAGTGACCGGATGGGAGAGTGACAGGATGGAAAACGTAGACAGGATGCAGGAGAAAGTCACCCACATTATAACCACTGCAGCGGAGATGGCGATGAAAAGGAAGACACCCTCCGTAGGAGCCATGCCGTGGTGGACCCCGGAGTTACAAAGACTACGAAAGAAAGTTCAAATAAAGAGAAAAGAATACCAGAGGGCGCGGAGAACCTGGCCACCCGCAGAGGTAGCCTATCTAAGACATCAATACCAACAGCTACGCAATGCCTACACTGAAAAAATAAAGAAAAATAAGAAAGCCTCTTGGGAGCGACTAGTCTCTGTGACCGGAAATGAGGACCCCTGGGGGGTTGTATACAAAATAACCACAAATAAGCTCCCCAGGGGGGAAATAACGATGGCAACAAAAACGCCTCAAGGATCCCTCACTAAAACATGGGATGATTCAATTAATAATATTCTAAATACAATCATTCTAGAACCCCCAGACAACCTCAGTGACAAGCAAGAAGAAATCTCCCAAGCGAACGAGGCATACGCATCGCAACAAATGGAGCCGCCCTTCACCATGGAGGAGATACAAAATGCTGCGGCACAGATGCGAAATAAGAAATGCCCGGGACCGGACCTCCTGGAGCCGGAGCTGATCAAAAAGGCTGTGGAACACATACCTGGCCTCCTGCTCAAACTTCTAAACTGCTGCCTGCAAGCGGGGAAATTTCCGACCTCCTGGAAAACTGCAAATCTGAAACTCATCCTGAAGAACCCTAACAAGCCACCGGAACAACCGGATTCCTACCGACCAATAGCTTTACTGACTACCCTGAGTAAACTATACGAAAGGCTGTTGCACAAAAGAATTATGAACCACTACAAAGCTGCAAACCTAGAATCACCAAAACAATATGGATTCAAACCGGGATTATCAACCATAGAAGCAGTCCAAAACCTTATATTCAAAGCAACCCAATGCGACAGGAAGTACTTCCTAGTCATTGCAGTGGACTTCGCAGGGGCGTTCGACACCCTGTTGTGGCCGAGCGTCCTCGGTCGGCTCCGGGAGGCAGCGCTCCCAACAAACCTCTACAAGTGTATAAAGGATTACCTAACTGACCGAAGAATTGAGGTGGTAACACCTTTTCGAAAAATGGCTCGATGGGTCCGCAGGGGCTGCCCCCAGGGCTCGGTCTTGGGGCCACTCATGTGGAACTTTGTCTTTGACGACTTCCTGGCTCAAGACTTGGGCGAAGTGAGCTGCCAGGCCTTTGCTGACGATTTGGTCCTGATGGTGGAGGCGGACTCCAGATCGGGCCTGGAGACTCATGCAAACCAGGCAATACAGGTGTTACAGGATTGGGCAAAGCTACACATGTTGAAGATCTCACCCACGAAGACGAACTCTGTTCTACTGAAAGGAGTGCTTGACATCCACAGACCACCGCAAATAAAGATAGCAGGAGCAACCATCAAACTTGCAAAACAAATACGATACTTAGGAATTACAATCGACAGTAATTTATCCTTCACCCCTCACATCATCCACCTGAAAGAAAAACTAAGGAATTACGCAGCATTAATAGCAAGAGTCTCACACAGGGACTGGGGATTAAACAGAAAAACCCTGTCCCTGTATTACAAAGCAATTTTCATCCCAGCCATTACCTAAGGATCCCTGATATGGTACAAAAAAGCAGGAACAGTAGTAAATAAAAGACACCTGGACACAATCCAGCGTAGCATTATGCTCATCATCTCCCGTGCATGCAGAACAGTGAGCACGCATGCCCTCCAGGTCTTGACAGGAGTCCTCCCACTGGACCTGGAGGTGACTCGCTGCGGGCTCATGTACCACCTGTCTAAGGGAACACCCACTAACATCTATGGACTCACCCTAGAACCAAACAACAACCGCAAAGCAGAAAAGCATAGAATCGTGGCTCACCTGCTACAGCTGTGGCAGGACAGATGGACAGCATCAAATAAAGGCGAAGTGACGAAGAGATTCATACCACTGGTTGCCAAGATGTATCCAAAAGCCCCCCCCCGTGGTTTAACCCGGGGTTAAATGCAACGTACTTACTAACGGGCCATGGCCCATTCAAGGCAAAATTGAACATGCTGGGTATAACGGAGGAGCTAACTTGCACCTGTGGTGAGCCTGAAACATGGCATCATATAATGCACGACTGTGAGTGCTATGAGGAACACAGAAGCCTGCTTATAACTAAAATACAGTACATACCAAAAAATAAAGAACACCATTTCTTGGACACAGAAGACGACTACGCGGCTTTCAGCCAATTTGCACGAGAAGTCTTCGACCGAAGAAGAACGGAAATTGCCATCCACAATGAATGAAAGTAAATTACATGCTCGAAGAAAATCGACCACCCCACAAGACTGCAAAGAGTTAGAGGAAATCAAAATGAGCGTGGAAGAAGACAACCCCGACCAAAGTGAGGCCATAAATGGATCAAAGGACCCAACAGGACCCTACAAAGATCAAGAAAATAGCAAAGTGACAAGGAACCTGGTCAGACACAGCTATAGGAACTAACCGACGAAGATGAGTACATGCAAACAAATCAAGTGACAAAAAGCCCGGACTGGACATAAATGCAGGAACTACTTGCATTACGCCATATGGCGGTATGAATAGGACACCCTAGTCCTATTCACCTTTAATTCCCAATCCCCAGGCAGGGGGGGAGACGGTTTCCTGTTTCCCCCCTGTCACTCCCCGCTTCTCTACCTCTGGTGGGCATGGGCCTGCCCCACTGCTTTTGGGGACACCTACTCTATTGTCCCCATACTTCTGGCTTTTCCCCCCAGTCTTTAGTCTCCCTCCCCTACTCTGTCTATACACCAGCGAACGTCCCACACAATGTTAAAAAATTAAAATATGTCCAAATTGAAACCGCGCACGCAAAACTCTTTCGGCTTAAACCTTTTTCAGCGATTATTTTATTTTTTTATTTAATTTTTTTTTTTTTTTTTTTTTAAGGCCCTAGCCACTGAAATCTCAGGAAACTAGGTGGCAGGGCCTGCCAGAGTAAAATATCAACTACTGGGTACCTGGTCTGCCTCCACGAGGCTAAGTGTGGACAACGTTGGGCCCTAGCAGGGGTCTAGCGGCTAAATGGCCAGAAGAACAACGATACACAACACTAAACTTACAAAATCTATACACTTTTAAATCTCTGGCCTTTACAGTGAACTGTTACACCTACAATGAAAGCAACGCGGAGTTGGGGGAAACCTCCGGTGCCGCTAGACACGAATACACTTTACACTTTTACTGACAGTGGTAGAGAATGAAAAGAACCTGGGGGGGGGGGGTAATTGTGCAGGCAGATATGAAGTTTTCTGAGCAGTGCAGATGGTCTGCAAGAGTAGCTCATGTTGTCTCGTCAATGATATACAGGAATTTTTCTAGCAGGGATAAGGTGATTAAAGCAATTAAAGCACGTAAAAAAAAAGGTCTGGAGGCCTCATTTTAAGAAGGATGTAGAGCCATTGGAACAAGTACAGAGAACGGCAACAAGATTAGTGAATGGAACACAGTATAGGTTTAAGTTTTGCAAATTACAGTGTCTGAAGACTAGGTGCCTGCGAGGTGATCTGATTGAGGTGTATAAAGCCTTGAATGGTTTGAGCATGCTCAATGCTGATGGGATTCTTCCTCTTGCTCAGAATAATCGCCTGAGAGGGCATAAATTCAAATTGAGGAAGGATGGTTGTAGGATAGATGTGTGGAAGTTTGCCTTTAGCCAGCAGGTAGTTGATTGCTGGAACAAACTTCCATATGCCTTTGTAGAAGTTGATAGCTTAAATAGATTCAAGGCAGAACTTGACAAACATTTGGAGCGAGTGGATGGGTGAAATAAGGGGTGTTTTTTTTTATTTTTATTTTGGCTGATGCTATATAAGCTTGATTTCTTGCATCATGTGCCTTTGCTAATGCTAATCAAATTCAAGGAACTTGGACAAAGAAAATGTAAATGCACAAGAAAAAACAATCCTTGATCTCCGTGCAGAAGATGACATGGAGACCGGATTAGGGATGCCTTCCTTCTTTTCCCAGAAAGCAAAATACTAAATATGATCGTCAAAGGCCAACTGCTCCCTCTCTAAAACTAAATAATGCAACACATTGTACAATGGAATCACAGAGGTTCATGCAGTAATACTGATGATATCTACGATTTGATCTCAAGATATAACCCTGTAGCCATTTGCTTACAAGAGACTAACTTAAATCCACATGTAGCTTATATGATTAAAAATTATACAGCCTACAGAAAAGATAGAAATTCTTCAAGCTGTGGACATGGAGGCTTTGCAATTCATTGGATTGTAAAATATCGGCTGGAAACATTCCACTTCAGACCCACTTAGAAGCTGTTGCTGTGGGAATTCTTCAAGCCGTGGACATGGAGGCTTTGCAATTCATTGGATTGTAAAATATCGCTGGAAACATTCCACTTCAGACCCACTTAGAAGCTGTTGCTGTGGGACAAACAATAACTCTAGTCTCATTATACCATCCACCCAACAATATCTAGGTTTAAAGAATTGGAAAGTCTTATAAAACAAACACCATCTTCTTTTTGTCTTCTTGGTGACTTCAATGCATATCATCCACTATGGAGATCGGCTCACATGGATAATGGAGGACACTTGATAGAAAAGCTCATAGACTAACTGAACCTAACATCGCTGAACACTGGTCATAACACATATATGCACCCTTCCATGGGATCTACGTCAGCAATTGACTTATCTATTTGTTCTCCTCAGTTATTTCCCATTATGGGTTGTTTTAAATGATCTGCATAACAGTGATCATTTCCCAATTATATACGGAATTCAAACAATGCAGATGCCGCACCCTCATCATTGGGAAAAGTATTGGCCTCCATCTTCTTTGATAGCCAATTGATACAACTAGTGTCTACTGACGATGTAGCTGAGCACATTACTAAGCAAATACTGGCAGCAGCTTCTGAAGCAATACCACAGTCTTCTGCTTTGAAACACAGAAACCTTAAACACTGGTGGAATGACACTTGTACCATAGCAAAAAGGGAAAGAAAAAACACAGGAAAAAAAATTCACCTAGAATCTGTTCTGTAAGTTTGCAACCAAGAGCAACATAATTGAATTTAAAAGGCTTAAGGGAAAAGCACGAAAAATCAGAAGGAAAACCAAAAACGATTCATGGATACAGTTTGCCTCCTCTATCACAAACGATACTAGCAGCAGGGGCATGCCAGGCATGTGCAACGGCTGTGTGCAAAAATTTATAAGGCACCCCATTAATTAAAAACATCAGAAAATAATATTATAAAATTTAACAAAATTTCTCTCTAAATCAACCCAAAATTATCACTATTAATTTTATAACACACATATCAACACCACATTACGAAAAGTAAAAATAAACCACACACACACACACACACACACACACACACACACACACACACACACACACACACACACACACACACACACACACACACACACACACACACACACACACACACACAGAGTTAAGTAGCCAGCATCTCTTTTAATTGAGATGTTGGCTATTTAAAAAAGTTAACTAAGGCAGGCTATTTTAAAAAATAACCTACCTTAGTTCCTATTCCTGATATTCTTATGGCTTCTAGGCACTTGTGTGCATCGCACACATGGACAGGGCGACCCTGACTAGCAGTCTAATTGTCTGGAAAAAGATACACAGATGACTTACCTGGGTTCTTGAAACTGACAAGCTGCTATACATCATGAGATCCACTTTGGATCTCATGGCAGAGACTCATATCCATAATGTTTATGTGAAAAATGAACATACTGTAATGGTAAGTTTGGATATCGAAAAGGCTTTTGGTACAACCTGGAAGTATGGCATATTGTGAGAACTTTACTCCCTAGGACTACAAGGACATTTACCAAACTTCATTCAAAACTTTCTTCAACACAGAACCTTTCAAGTATATTATCAAACAGTACTTTTTCTTTACTCAGGAAGAAGGGGTCCTACAAGAATCAATACTTAGTTCTACTGTTTTTTCACTTAGGCTGAACTTAGAAATCACCATAACTCAGAACATTCACAATACTGTAGAACTATATATGTATGCCGATTATCTCACTATATCTTGCAGTTCAAAAAATATTCATACCATTGAAAATCAGCTACAACTATCCCTAAATAAGCTAGAAATATGAACAATGCAAAATGGGTATTGTATGTCTGAACAAAAAACAGTTGCAATTCACTTTGCAAAAAACACAAGCTGGATCCAGAACTACTCTGTAGGACTTCGGCTAAAGAATCACCTGATCCCTCTCACCAGTAATCTTCATTTCCTAGGTTTAATGCTGGACACCAAACTTAACTCTTTCTCACATAATATATCTTTGAACTGTCTGCTGAAAAACCTTAACATGCTTAGATCCATTTCTGCCATGAATGGGGTGCTGATAGATACTCTCTTCTACATTTGTATCGTGCCCTTATCAGGTCTTGTCTAGATTATAGTGCTGTTGTCTATGACTCAGTTAGGAAAAGTGCGCTGATTAGACTAAATTCCATCCAACACAGTGCCCTCCGAACTGCTCTAGGAGTGTTTAGAACTTCCCCTGTCCAAAGTATTTATGCAGAGGCATATGAACCTTCACTTCACCTTAGAAAAAGATACACAGAAGGAAAATACTGCTCCTCAATTATGCAGCCAAAATTCAAAGTCTTCCAGCCCATCCTCTTCGACCCAGGTTGGACAGCATTCTACAACAGCAAACCAGCAGAAAATAGACCCACTGGTATTTGTCTAAAAGATTTACTGCATACCAGGAACTTTCAATTTGACAATATACATCAAGAGACCGATGTACCTCAATGTACCTTCACAATATATCTTCTGTTAATGAGGAAGAAGTCGATTTCATTAGTTGTTAATCCATTTGGGCTCTTCCATGTCCACTTTCTGTTCACCCTTTTCTTGAAAAAAGTCTTCATTACTGACATCCCTCGGGATTCTGCAAATTCCACAAGTCTTTCATTTCTTTCACCAATTCCAAAATTTCCCATAGTTCCATTTTCTGCACTGTTTTGTCTCTTTCCAACCTTAGCATTGAAGTTTCTCATAATGATAGTGTAGTGGGTTTTCTGCTCATCTAGAAGACTCTCAATTTCGTTGTACATTTCTTCAACCTCTTCGTCATCATGGCTCGATGTTGGTGCATAAACCATTGTTATAACCTTTAGCTTGTACTTTTTTTTTTTTTGTTAGTTGTTGGCACATTGGCTCCTGTGGCCATAATGCACCTCCCAAAGTTTTTGCATTTTACTCTGATCCAAGCCCAAGTTTGGATTCGAACCCGCGACCTTTGGGTTGCCAGGCAGGCACTTTACCCACCTGGCTAGCACGGTCGGCAGCTTGTACCTCTTAGAAATCCTGAGTAGTAGTCTTCACACCCTTGGTGATGTACTTTTGAATTCCAAAATGCTGTTTATTATATCTTTATGGACCAGAAAGCCCACCCTACCTTCACTCCTTTCACTGTTT
Organism: Mastigoproctus giganteus; assembly: GCF_048544385.1. NCBI lineage: Eukaryota > Metazoa > Arthropoda > Arachnida > Uropygi > Thelyphonidae > Mastigoproctus > Mastigoproctus giganteus. The sequence goes on along the minus strand of NC_143576.1, from coordinate 51,239,840 downwards.
CTAATGGTGTACAGCAGATTTTCACTTGTTAAACTTATAAGTGATTCAATTTTTCTTGTTTCAGCCAAACCGATGATATTCCAATTCATATTTTCTAATTCCTTTTCCAGCTCCTGATAGGGCTTAGAGGGGAACAGACATTCTGTGTATAATCAGACACAGTCTAAAACACTGCTTGATCCAATATCTTTCTATTTATTATTATTATTATTATTATTAATAGCCATATGGTGCAAGAAAGCCTGAGGCTTATGCTGCACCAGCCAAGAAAAAAAAAATTCTGAATTACCCCAAGAGAGAGAAAACAAGAGCTAGAAGGAGAAGGGAAAAGTCAATGGTGGATGATGGGTTTTAATTTCAGGAAAGGAAATTACGATAGCTTAAGGTGCTACATGGCCTGGGTAGATATCTCCCAGAGGGTGAATACAACAGAATTATGGTACACCTGTAAAACATTAATCACATAAGCCTTGAATGGGTATATACCATTAAAAAAATACTAGAGAGGAGGATGATTCCAAGTTGGAAGAATTATGAAGTTGCCAGTTTACTTCAGCAGAAAAACACTGCATCAAAAAGTTAGAGAGAGAGCACTAAAAAGTATTGCTGCCTATCACAGCTACAAATTGATCGGTAATAGTGCCACAGAAAAGGCTAGGATGGCAAAGGCAGATTATCAGAAGTTGCTGGCAAAGAGTGGGGATAAGGAATTATAGATATCCCAGCTGATGTTGCAGATGAATGCAACAGTTACTTTGCATCAAAACCCTTTGTCAATGAGAAATCATGGGAGTGAAGTTGAAAAATATGTAATTAATGATATTGAAATTTCACAATTATTTAATGAAAAATCTTGAGCCTAAAGACGAGTAAAGCTCCTCAGGTTGATGGCACATAAATATATATATAGATATATAATCCTATAATTTTAAGGGAGGCGGCAACTGAGTGCATTGAACCATTAAGGCTAATTATGAGAGCATCGGTGGACTCAAGATTAGATTATGATTTTATTGCTATTGCTGCATTAGCGTTTAAGGCTAATGCAGCAATAATTATTCCAACTTGGAATCATCCTCCTCTCTAGTATTTTTTTAATGGTATATACCCATTCAAGGCTTATGTGATTAATGTTTTACAGGTATACCATAATTCTGTTGTATTCATTAGCGTTTAAGGCTAATATTATGCACCAAGGCATTAAGCCAGATTAAAAATAAAAATATAAATTCTGGTAACCTTCTTAAAAAAAAAAAAAAAAAAAGGTTACCAAATTATTAAAATGTGTTTAATAGACAAAACTGTGTCATATAAAATCATCAGCCCTCAGCAAATGTAAAATGTGTCAGATGACAGTATCCTATGTGGATCAGGCGAGAACAATCTCCTCTTTACGATTCCTGTGCAGACAGCAATTACCAATGTGGATAGTAGATCTTTTGCTGAACTTGAGACAGAACTGGATGAGGATTATATATCACCAATAGTAAAGCCTGTAAAGTATGCAAAGAGTGGGAAAATAAAATGAACTGTTGGTACTGCTATTTACTAATCTGATCCAAGGTTTACTAATATGACTCTATAACAGTCATCTCTGAAGTAATATATATGCTGCATTCAGGGAAAATCTGCTGTGATATAGTGGTGTCTGGAAAGACAGCAGCAGCTCCTACATATGATTCTGACTTTGAGCTGCCTATGTAAACTGGCAATAAGTAAGAATGTCAGATTACGAACCTGAGAGGGCATAAATTCAAATTGAGTAAAGACAGTTGTAGAATAGATGCGTGGAAATTTGCCTTTAGCCAGCGGGTGGTTGATTGCTGAAACAAACTTCCATTTGTCGTTGTGAAAGTTGATAGTGTAAATAAATTCAAGGAGGAACTGGACAAACTTTTAGAGGGAATGGATGTGTGAAATGTTTTTTTTTTTTTTTGGGCTGATGCTTACTTGCTTTCTTGCATCACATGCCTCTACCTACATTCAGAAGGGCCAGGTCATTGTTTTGAGCATGTGTTCTACAATCTGACCCCTTCCACTGATGTCAGCACTACCCCACAGAGTACAGTGTCCATTGAAATCTCCTAGTAACAGAAAACGGGATGGTAATTGCTTAATGAGATCATTGAAGTCTGCCTTGGGGATGTTGCTCCCAAGTGGCAAATAGATAAAATCTATTTGCCACCTGGGAATGAAAAAATTAAGAGTTACCCTATTATAAGTAGGGTTACCTCTTAACCCTGTCCAAGGACCAAAATGGGAGAGGGGGGGATTTATTGGAAGGAAGTTCATCCTAGCAGTAAGAACCACCTGCCAATTGATCCCAGTTGGGCAATTCTGGGACCAAAGTGGTGTATTAGAGATGGGTCCCTCCCTTGGAAAGGATCCTCCTTTCCAAGTTTCCACTGGTCATGGTGCAAAGCTACATACGCTGGATTCCAATTATATAACCCTGGAATCAAGGTATAGGCATTGGATCCCAGTGATGCTAATCTGAAAGCCAGCAGCATCACTGGAAGGACCCATCACCATGTACAGGTGTCCACATCGGGGGGAACTTAACTGATAGTGACTTTGTAGACATTTTCTCAGGTTTTGTGTTGATGGATTCATTTTTGTAGGATGGAAACCCCCTGGCCACTTTTCCACTCCTTTAACCCTTCAATGGTGGTATCGTCAAATTATAACAAAAATAGTGGTGGTAAAAGTTGCTACATAATTGGTGGCAACTTTAATTTCTGGAAGATGATGATTTTGGGTTTGTTCAATTCTGTTTGGGGTATACCAAAATTTCATCTTTTTTTAAATGGATTCCAAGAATTCTAGTATACAACTTATAGTATAGTATAGCATATAAAATTATAGTATACAATTTTCTATTTTAGATATTTAACATATTTTACATATTCACACCTTTTATTTTCAAAAAACACAAAAAAATTATTTATTGTGAATTTATTTGCCTTCCATGTTAACGTGTTTATTTTTTATAAATAAAAATATAATCGTTCAAAAATACCTCATATAAGATAACACAGAATTCTTCCACATGATTACGTGGGAGAATTCTACAAATAACTATAGACTAGACTTGCATAATTCCAAGTTTTTATCAGGTTTCCATGCTAAGATGTAGCCAGAGAAGTTCTACTGAGTGTAAATAAATTCATAAAAATTATTATGATTAAAAAAAAATGGAAAAAACATTACAAAAGATAAAAATATGTCTAATAGGAAGGAATAGAATATCATGGATTTTATCTGCAACCAACATGGATTCATTACTCTGGGATTGAAGCTACAGGGTGTGGCTGCGTAATTCTAAAGTTCTTAATTGCAGATAGTTTATGAAATAATTTAGAGGGTTTTTCATTTTTTTAAAATTTTAATACGCTAAAGTGTAGTTAATATATAGTTTGAATTCCTATAGTCACATAGGTTAGTTTATTTTTGTACTTAGATAAGTATTTGGAAAGCTATAACTTAATATTCAGATAGTCTTTGCTATCATCATCATTATCAGCCATATGGTCCAAGGAAGCCTGAGCACCAAGGAAAAAAAAAATTTGAGTTACCCTGAGAGAGAGAGAGAGAGAGAGAGAGAGAGAGAGAGAGAGAGAGAGAGAGAGAGAGAGAGAGAGAGAGAAGAATCATGATATCCAGCTCAGGACCCTAGGTGTGCCAAGCCCATATCCATCAGATGTGAGTCCCTGGGGTCAATATTTTGGTGGTACCTTCATAATTTTCATTGGACTGCTTAAATTTAGTTTCACTGGCTGTTAAAAGTTTTGTCAGCAGTATAATTTCTGCAATACTCCATTAATTCAAATTCCATAGTATACGTAAGTTTAAATTTGTAAAGTATTTGGAAATCTACAGCTTAATATTCAGATAGCCTTTATTATTGATATTGTGGCAAGAATTTTGTAACTTTCATTCAGTAGCTTAATTTTAACTTCTTTAGTGATTTAAGTTTTGTCAATGGTTTAATTTCTGCAATAGTTTAATATAAATTCTGTAATATATTGTAAATTTAAATTTATTAATGTTTGTAAAGTTCAAATATTACTTAAATTATGGTTGCTACAAGATCCACTTACAATACGCAAGGGACAAGTGTGTTAGTTGTCTGATGGCACCAAGGGTTTCCCCCTTCTGTGTTGTATTCTATGTATGTGTGACAAAAAACTACATGAAGCCCACAGATTTAAAGGTGTATGGGGATTGGAATGTGTAGTGTTGTGTACCATTGCATCTCTGCCCATTTAGATGTTGAGCCCCTAGTGCGACCCAATGTTGTCCACACTTCGCAATGGGGAGGAAGGTCAGGCACTCAGTAGATTTTTAATAGTATTCTGGCAGGCCATGCCACCTAGTTTCCTAAGATTTCAGTGGCTAGGCCCAATAAAAAAAAAAAAAAAAAAAAAGTTAAGCACTGGAAATTAGGTTAAGACCAAATTAGAGTTTCAAATTAGGGTAAAGTTAAATTTAGAAGCTAAATTAGAATAGAGAAGAAGACTGAAGGTTGGGGGGGAAGCAACAGATAGAAATATGGGGATAATAGGGAAGGCAGCCCCAGAAATATCAGTAGGGGATAAGCCACACCAGGCAAAGGGAGAAGAGACAGGAACCCATCTCCTCACCCCCACCAGGGGGATGGGAAATAAAGGTACTAAACAAGGGAGCACAATGCAGATCATGAGATGGCACTGGCAGCAGAGATGCATGATGTCAGGTGGGGAGAAAGAAACACATTTACTTCATTCATAATCTGCATTCTCATTTTACTTGCATTCTTTTATACTTTTTTTCCCTACATTTAATAGTATTAGTATTTTTTTCCCTTAGGTTATATATACAGTCGATTCTGGTTATTTGGGACACATCGGGACTAGTGCATTTTGGCCCGATTAATGCGTCTGCCACGATTATCCGAAGTTTCACATAAAAAAAAGTTAAAAATACAATGGACCCCCACTTTACAACTGGTTGACTGTACAATCAAATCATTTTACGATGGAGTCACCATAGTAAAGTACCCTTCACTATACGATGTGTAGTAAGTGCCGGTAATTGTGATCACATTTGTGAACTGAATTTTAATTCTATTAAAAACCGATTCTAATTAGCGAAAATAATAGGAATATTATCCACAGGCTATAAAAGTAAAGATATATTAAGCACAAATTTACCTTTTATTACCTTGCAAATTAAAAAAATTAAATGATACACGAAAACAAGAAGAATATAAGTGATAATCGGAATAATTAATACATCCTGTAATATGTACATACTAACTACTTGACATTCTTGTTCACTGACATTTGTGGGTGGGGGTTAAAATTTAAAACAGTAAAAATATAAGCAATCAATAACAAAGAACACGGCACACACAAATTGCAAGTAACATGATATGCGCAAGTGACAACAGAGTAACAAGTTACGAAGTTTTAAAAATAGGAATGAAGAGAAGATTCTGAAATTTTTTTTTTTTTTTTTATGATTGAAGATTCCGTGGAAGTGTAAACAAATTTCACCATAATAACCCACAGAATTCCAGCTGTCGGTATTATCCAAATCAATAAGATCGAGTTTACTATCTGTTTATGATAGATTGCACAAACAGAAAAGCCCAATAAACAGGTGAATGCTAATTGTTTTTATTGTTTTATGGTCGTGATCTTCAGAAATCCGACCGAACCATGTGGTTCAGTCGGAGACAATCGTAGGGTAATCTCCAGTGCTGTGGTATCCTGCCCCAATTAAACGGCATGTTATCCCAATTAAGTGAAGTAAACCATGGCTATTTTCTCAATTCGGTTCTCTTTTTTAAGATATAACCCAAATAAATGGCTGCCTGGATTAACCGGTGGCCCAAATAACTGGAATCCACTGTGTGTATGTGTGTGTGTGTATTTCCTTTTTCCACCTCACTCACTTATTCATCTTTTTTCCCTGCACACACACCATATGCATTACATGTATTGTAAATTTAAAGAATAATGCAAAATAATTATGCTAAATAAGTAAGAATATAAAAGATTAAAACTAGGGTTAGTGGGTACTTTGTGGTATTTATGGTTTGCGTGCTTTCCCTCACATGCTTATGTTCTCATTTATTCTTCTGGCTTTCATTTCATTTGTTCGACTCCTGCTTTCTGCAGTGCACTCTCAGGCCACCTCAACTTACTGTTATTCTTTAGTTGTGGTGCAGGTCTAGCCAGAAGTTTTTGCAGACCAGGGGAGAAAACGTAGTGATAGTATTTGTATTGTTAGTATACATATATATATATTTTTTTATGTAAACCCCAAACATGAGAAGTATTAGAATCTATAGTACTTAATACAGTGCTTGGGTCGGAGGTTGAGAAGATGAAAGAAGATATTTGTTGACATTGGACTTGAACTTCTGTAGACTATAATTTTAAGGAAATACATATGAAGGAAGGTTGTTCCAGAAAACGGCAGTTGAATGAATCAACGAGGAAGATGAAAATTTGGTTCTGTGAGTTTGAAGTTGGACAGTAAATTGACGTTGGCTGGTGGCAGAAAGTGTTCGGACTGTTTTGAAAGAGAGAGCGGGAATTATAGAAGCCAATTCAGAAGTATCTGTAGAAGAGGCATGCAGCAGAAACAGTACGTCTATGAGACAGCGAGTGGAGAGACTCTGTCAGAGATGAATCATTAATTAACCTAACTGCCCTCTTCTGAATGGAATCAAGAAGCCTGAGAGAGGTTTTGGGGGCACTACCCCAGATGTGGGAACATAATTTCCATGGCAGGGCGGATTTGCAATTATACAGAGTGAGCAGCTGTTTGGAAGAAAAGTAACGCCGAGAGCAAAAGAGAAAACCAAGTTTTTTAGATGCGGAGAGAGCAATATTTGTAATGTGCTTGTGCCAAAAGAGAGATTAGAAGTCAGGGTAATCCCCAAAAGAGATATATCATTTTGCTTAGAAATCGGAGTGTCACTAAAGATAAGCATAGGAGCAGAAGAATCCTTTTTGCGAGATATAAGACAAGACTGAGCTTTAGAAGTTGAAATCAACTAAGTTGTCTTTGCCCCACTGGAGAATTACCTGAAGATCAGCATTTAAGGAATTGGTAGCAGATTTTCGAGAAGTTGAAGCTGATTGAACAGGGCAAGGTTTCACAAAATGGAAAGTGGAATGCAATATGATATCGTCAGCAAAACTATGGATAGGATTTCCAGTCAATGGAAGAAGGCCATCAACATACAAGAAGAAAAGAGTGGGGGAAAGAACTGAACCTTGGGGGACACCGACATTAGTGGAAAAGTTAGAAGACAGAGAGCCATCTACCATCACCCTAAGTGAGCGATCAGAGAGAAAACTGGATAACTAATTAATAAAAACAGTTGGCAAACCATAGGATGGAAGCTTGTTTAGAAAACCTTTATGCCAAACACGATCGCAAGCCTTTGAGATGTCAAGAGCAACTACTTATGATTCACCGAACTTTTCCACTGAATTAGTCCATAAATGGGTAACATAAGCAAGAATATCACCAGTGGATGTACACTGACGGAATCCATACTGGCGATCGTTGATCAGATGGAAGGTTTCTAGGTGCTTAAGAGTTGGAGGTTAATTGATTTCTCCATTACTTTAGAAAGAGTAGAAGTAATTGCAATGGGACGATAATTGGATGGGAAGGATTTGTCACCCTTTTTAGGAACTGGCTGGATATTAGCAAATTTCCAAGCAGAAGGAAAAACTCCTTTGTAATAAGAAAGTGAAAAAAGGCAGCAAAGAATAGGAGTAAGTTCAGGAGCACAGGTTTTGAGAACAAGTGGAGAAATACCATTGGAACCTGGAGCTTTCTTAGCATCAAGGTTCATCAAAATCCTTCTGACACCCTTTTGATGGAAAACCACAGGAGGCATTGAATGGAGTGGTGTGTTGGGAATGTTGGGAGGTGTTTTTCCAAGATCATTAATATATGAGTTGGAAGAAAAATGGGATGCTAGCTGGTCAGCTTTGTCCTTGGCTGAAGTGACAACAGAACCATCTGGTTTGGACAGAGGTGGGAGCAGAGATGGGCAAAAGTTGCGGCCAATAGCTTTGGCAATGGGCCAGAATGCTCGGCTACCGTTAGGGCAAGAAGCAAGTTTTCTACTCTTAGCCTGTTCAAACTCTAGTTTGGACTGATTAATAACTGCTTTACAATTGTTGTGAGCTTTGGTGTAGGCAGAAAATGAAACTGAAGAATTAGAAACAAGCCAATTACAATATGCAACATTCTTCTCTTGGACAGCCTTAGCACATTTATTGGAAAACCAAGGTTTAGATAAAGGACGAGATTTTAAAGTGGAGTGTGGGATAAAGGATTCCATTCCTGCAAGAATAATTTCACTGACACGATCTGAGCAAACGTTGACATCAGAAGTTTTGAAACAGTAATCCGACCAAGGAAAAGAAATCTCGCAGGTTCATCCAATTTTGCATTCTTGTAATGCCAAACAATACGAGGTTGGGAATAGCCATGAGATAAAGGCTCCATTGGAGAAGAGACAATTACCAAGTTATGATCTGAAGTGCCTAAAGGACCGCTCACTTTGACCGTGTGCTTAGAAGGGTTGTTTGTGAGAAAAAGATCAAGCGTGTTGGCTGTATGATTAGGATTATCCGGTATTCTTGTAGGTAAATGAACAATCTGTGCAAGGTTAGTAATTGCAAAAGCCTCAGCATCTCGACCAGCTGGGTCGGTGTGACTAGAAAATGGAAGCAAGCTGGAGTTGTGAACATTAAAATCACCAAGGAAAATTACCTCACTGTTAGGAAAGTTAGACTGGAGAAAGTCAACTTGCAAAGAGAGGAAGTCAAAAAGCTCCAAGTGATTAGCGGAGTTGGGAGAATGGTGGAGACAACAGATGAATTTTACACAATGCGGTACAGAGATTTTAAGCCAGAGGAGATAAAAGAGAGTAGATTCGAAATTACCAAGTCTCTGACAGGGAATATCAGAACGGACATATGCACAAGTACCACCTTTGAGGCGAAAGGAATCATACAGCGAATAATTTGGGCATCTGAGATGAGCAGTAGTTGAATTGATCGATAACTGAAATTCTGTCAGAAAAAGTCCATGGGGTTTGGCAGACTGCAAGTGGAAATGGACATCATCAAGATTAGAATTCCATCCACGTATATATGTGAAATGAATTAGGAAGTGTTTGGGAGGTTCAGATATTTTCGCAGATAAGCTTGCTCTATTAATTTGACAATTCATGGCGTATTCAATAGTAAGAAAAGTGGATGGGACATGCTGTATAAAGTAATGAAATTTTTGGATATGGCCTACACATGGTAAGAATATACCCAGATCCTTGACATAACGTGGCCTCGACAATGCTCTCCACATACACACTACTCGGACTCCCTCCAGTCACTATCTGGCAGAGTAGAGGTAGCAAGATTATACACTAGCTGATCCGGAAGCCTCCTAAAGAGTTACCATTAGGTTCGGTCCGGTGTACTTACTAGCGGCCGGCCTGCGAACACCGTTTTAGAGCTGTACTCTCGAAATGTAAGGAATATTGGATCTCACCACGATGTTCATCATAACCTCAAAAGTCATCAATCATACTGCATGATGGAAGAGATAGGAAAGGGTTGGCCGGAACTTAGCTCTATAGACTAAACATGGGTTCCACCACTTCAAGCCTCCAATAAGCAAAGTGGTGGTATTGCACCGGTTGATGAGAATCATCTACCACCTAGTACTGCCTGGTAACATAGAGGGGAAGCATTCCTCCATGTGGTGTGGGCGCCACACCTCAACCCCTGCTTACGTTGGTTCACACCTGGGTGGTCACCCACCATGTACTTGTACATGGAGGTTATACCCAGGATTACTAACAGTCCCACCATCGTGAAGGTGCAAGCAGAGTATTTGGCTGTCACAGACTGTCCGGACTTCGCCGAAATTGGGTCCACTTGACTTGAGTGTCACCCGAATATCAGTTCCATCAGCGTTTTAGTCTCCCAGGTAGCAAGTGCAACTTGTCTGGCATATCTTAGAGAATGTCTGTGACAACCTCAAGGACCAATTTATAAAGTACCAATATATAAAGTATCCTCTAGGACCAATATATAAAGTAATGTAAGCTATTATTAACATTGTTTCTTTCGACCATTTACTTCTCTTTCACTCCTTCCCATTCATCAAAACAATCATTTTCACTCTCTTTTTACCTCATGCTTGGTCACTTTCTCTCTTTCACCAAAACTGACATTTATTTCCTTTTACCAAAATTTATAATTCATTCTTTCTCTCAGTGCTCAGCCCATTCACCGTCTTTCATTCTCCTCATTCATTCTACATTGCATCCCACTGCTACTAGCTTACTAATATTTTTCAGCTACTCAGCTTCCCTGGCTGCCTGTACCCCTACATGGTTATTTGGTGTGGGGCCCCAGGTTCCTACACATTGCAGGGTAGTCCTGGGGCAGTGGTTACCAATCATGAGCCACAACATGTTTCACAGGTGAGCCAGAGAGACCACCCAATTGTCTTTTTTTCCTGATAAGTTAGCAGAACACGGTATGACTTGTGCAATTTGCTTGAGTCATATGGTGTTCTACATAGTGTTTGGTTTCTGGCAGTTGCTGAAACTTATATCACAGCTAATATCACAGCTAATGGAGAAAGCAAATGAATATAAAACACCATTATGCCTGGCATTTGTGGATTTTGAAAAGGCATTTGACTCCATACAGCATAAGGCAATGTTTTGGGCATTGGAAAGACAAGGCATAGATACTCCATATATTATGATTTTGAAGAAAATATATGAGAGTGCTACATCCTTTATTAGACTAGACAAAGACAGTAGGAAATTTAAAATCGAGAAAGGAGTTCGACAAGGAGACACAATATCTCCAAAGCTGTTTACTGCTGCCCTTGAGGAAGCTTTCAGAAGATTAGACTGGTCGCAGAAAGGAGTCAATGTGAACGGAGAGTACCTAAACCATTTACGATTTGCAGATGACATTGTGGTCATAAGCCACGATCCCAAAGAATTAGAGGAAAATCTTAATCAGTTATGCACAGTTAGTAAGGATTTTGGACTAAAGATGAATATGGCTAAAACAAAAGTAATGATGAACAAGTATGCCACGGAAAGGGAAATAATGATTGAAGGAGCAGTAATTGAAAAGGTGGAGTCATATACTTATCTGGGACAAGTTATTAGCTGTAATAATGATAAATGGCTGGAAGTCAAGAGAAGAATAAATTTTGGATGGATAGCATTCAGGAAATATAGTCACATACTGAAGAGCAATATCCCAGTTTGTCTGAAACGTAAAATAATGAATCAATGTATACTCCCCACCATGGCTTATGGAAGTGAAACTTGGGCACTCACCAAAAGAATGGAAGAGAAGCTAAGAACTACACAGCAAAGAATGGAACGAATTATATTGGGAATCAGACTGTTAGATAAGAAGAGAAACACATGGATTAGGCAGCAAACTCAAGTAAAGGACATTCTTATCAAAACTAAAGAACTAAAATGGTCTTGGGCAGGACACATAGCTCGAAGACATGATGACAGATGGACTAAGAAAATAACAGAATGGTACCCAAGAGGAGCTAGAAGAAAACCTGGAAGACAAAGGCGGAGATGGATAGATGAAATTCATGAGTTTTTTAGTAGTAAATGGATGGCCAGTGCTCAAAACAGAAGGAACTGGAAAGTTGCTGGAGAGGCCTTCATCCTGCAGTGGATTGAAAATGGCTGATGATGATGATGATGATATGCACTTGTGTTTTGTGGCGCACTTGAGTCTGGCACACGTGTCACTTCTTCTATACCTATACTCATTACAGTCCTGCCTAACTTCGCATGACTCTATTTAACAGAGATTGTTATAGCATTATGTTAAAACCGTAGGTTTTAACATGACATTAAGCATTATGTTAAACATATATAGTTCAGTTTGATTCAGTTCCACTAAGCAGATTAGCAGTTACATTACAGACCTAATGCATTATTAAATGTTAGTATTTTTTATAAATATTTTTGTATTTCTAGGTAAGTTATCTTGTTCATATATTTCACGGTAACAACTTCTATAGTGAATAGCATATATATATTATAATACATATATACGGTATAATATGGTGAAAAGAAACACAAAACAAAACTGCACTGTAAAATTAAATCTGAACAACTAATGAAGTGGTGTTTAGAAGAGAACTTACAATTTAAAACAAAATTTTCACTGCATGTAATTAAATGCAACCTTCTGATAAAACCCTTATTAGCATGTTGCATTGACCCAGCAATAAAGTTAGTTAAGAAGCAGTGCACAATTTCAGTACAATTTCAAATAGTTGTAGAAAATAAGATTGCATTTATTTATTGCTTGACAAGGTTGCTAATTGACGCTACCTGTTGTCTAATGATGGAATAAAATTATTATGTGTCTCAATAGATCATTAAGACACAAATTATGTCTCAATGATCTATTGAGACACTAAGTATTGCTCATCATATCCTCATTTTGTCATTCCGGAAACCCTTCTGGAGGATATGATAAGCAATACATAAAATCTGGATTCACATCCTTCCATGATCATGGAGAATTAAGGGGACAATGCATCCTGTGCCAGAAAGTTCTCGGAAATCACTCTTTGCATCCATCGAAGTTGAAGTTCCATTTAGAGAAGATCTCCCCCCCCCCCCAAAACATCAACTTAAGGATGTGGATTGCTCCAAGCGAATGGAAGAGAATGTGAAGTGCCAGTGCGTGGATCAAAGTGGAGCATTGTTTCAGCAAGATGAGCATCTTACAGAGGCTTCTTATGCCGTCAGCTTCCTGATTGCGCAACAGAAGAAACCTCACACGGTCACAGAGACGTGATCAAGCCATGTGCTCTGAAAATGTTTCGTATTCTGCTTGGAGAAGAAGCTAAAAAAAATTTTCAACAAAATTTCTTTATCGAATAATACGGTTCAAAGGAGGATTGCTGACTTGTCTAGAAACATAAAAGATTGCTGAAATCAAAGACACAGCATTTGGATTGTTTTCAATTCAGCTGGATGAATCCACAGATGTTTCATCCTGTTCCCAGCTTCTTGTCTTCATTCGGTATGTGAAGGGCGATTCCATCAAGGAAGAATTCTTATTCTGCCATTCTCTTGAAAGAAAAACCAGAACTGTGGATGTGATGGAAATAGTATCAGAATTCTTTGACCATGAGGGACTAAACTGGCACAATCTATGTGGAGTGTGCACCAATGGCAACCCGGCTATGCTGTGGCAAAACGTTTGAGATCGATCTCCAGGCATCATTGGTGTTCACTGTCTGATTCATCAGCAAGCTCATGCTTCAAAAATCCTTCCATCTCATCTTCAGGATGTTCTTGAACAAGTCATTAAAATTGTGAACTATGTGAAAAGTGGTGCTTTGAATTTCCAACTGTTCAAGCAATTGTGCACAGCATAAGAACCTGCTCTACTACAGCAAGGTGTGCTGGCTATCAAAAGGCAATGTTGTGGCATGGGTGTTTGAACACTGGGAACAGTTGCAGAGTTTCCTACAGATGCAAGAAAAGCACAAATTTGAAGCTTCCTTCATGAAAAGCTGTGGGTCTTTTACTGCACACCTTGTCGATATTTTTGATCAAGTGAACATACTGAATCTAATGCTGCAAGGAAATGGAACAACTATCATTCAGTTCATTGACACCTCAGTGCATTTATACAGAAGCTTGAAAACTGGAAACGAAAGGCTGAGGAAGGGAACTTTGCCACGTTCGAATCTCTTTCAGCAGTCCATTTTAATTATCCGTTAGATCCAGGAGTTACAAAGGATGTTGGGACACACCTCAGCTGTCTCCGAGTAGAATTTCTGCAGTTCAAGGCGGTTCTGAGCCTTTGTCTTCCCATCATTTTTGGCCAAAACTCAAAGATAGAGGAAGCTACAAAGACATCTCTGCACTCATGAGGAATCCTATTCTTTTTAAAGTCAGTAACATCCAGGATGATCTGTAAGATGAACTGATTAAACTTCAAAATGATTCTGAATGCAGAGATGTCTTTGAAGCTTCTTCTATCTTTGAGTTTTGGCCAAACATGATGGGAAGCTGCCTCAACATTGCAAGGGAATGCCTTTGGAAGCTCCTACCCTTTGCAATGACTTATCTTTGTGAATCAGTCTTCTCAGCATTGGTGCAGCTGAGACAAAGGCTTGGAACCGCCTTGAATGTGAGGCAGATCTTAGATGTGCACTTTCTACAACAGAATCTAGGATTGGGAAACTGGTGCAGAAATTCAGGGAAAAAAAATCTCTCATTAAACTCACTTCAGTTTAAACTGGTTTGAGTTTTTTTTTTTTTTTTTTTTTTTTCACTTGGCAGATGCCTGCAATGTTTTGTTTTCACATAGAAATTGTTCAGATGAGAAACATTTTACCATTAAATACTTTTAAATTAAATTGTGGATGTTATTGACATTTCCTTGATTTCAAAAAATAGCTCAGCTATGATCCCACTAGGTCATAACATGTCAGGTCAAATGCCAATTGGGCCACATAGCAAAAAAAAAAGTTGGGAAATACTGTTGTGGGAAGTACCCAGGTCAATCCGATTTTATCATGTCAGGTTTCTGCAAGGGCACAGGGTACTGCTATCCTGACAGTTTTTAAGTCATCATCTGGGCATGGTAGGAGGCATGGCCAGTTTTAACTATTGATCATTGTTTAATTACTGGGGGGGGGAGGCTGAATTACCCTTTCTTTGGATAGTTCATTTTGCATTTTGAGTTCATTTGCACATTTGGTTGTGCAAATGAACACAACCATTTGGGTGTTTGGTTGTCACGGGCTATTCCCAGAAAATCTGTGGGTATGCCCTTTTTTAAGTCTATAATACAAGCCCCTCTTGGCTACTTCCAGGTAAAGTGGGAGAGAGCTCCGGCCTGCACCTGTAGTGCAAGTGTGCCAACTGTGCAACATGATCTGGCAATAGTGAGATGTACTGTCCTTTGTATTGATTCTAATTTATTCCTGTTTATTAATATGGCCGAGTGTGTGAACCACACACAGGCTCCATAGGTGATAACAGGTAGGAACATTGTATGGTATATGATTGCCAGGGTCTTTCTTTTGGGCCTCCAGTCTGCTTAATTGATTCTGACAATTGTACCTGCCTAATTTCTCTCTTTCTTCACCAAGCAGGTCGTATGGGGGTAAAAAGTTAATTTTGAATCGAAGGCTACTCCAAGATATTTTAGTTCTGTTACCATTTTTATAGTGGTTATGTTAATTTTGATTTGTGGAGGTCTTCTTATGTGCAAATTGCCTTTTAAGAAGTATTTGTTTGGTTTTGTCAGGCTATATTTTGAGCATGTGCATTTGTGTCCACTCCTGCAGCTGCAATAGGGAGGCATTTGATCTTTGCTCTACAACCACTTGTGTGTTACCTTTTACAGGGAAAATCATGTCATTTGCAAAGGCCAGGCTTTCCACGAGGGCCCATATCCAACACCAGCAATTCATTCAGAACAATGTTCCAGAAGAAAAGTCCAAGGATTGAACCCTGCCAGCAGCTTTTATTCACAGGGCAAGTCAATTCCTCGAACCTTGTGTGTATTGAGACACTTCTGTCTGTAAGGTAGCTGTTTATTATCTTATAGAGGTTTTGTGGGGGCATTTGCCTGGCAGAGTCACCTAAGGTTTGGTTTGGTTTGGATTTTATTGGCGCATTAGCAACTAAGGCTATAATGCGCCATCACCTAAGGACACTAGGCCACCAGAGTGAGTTAAATGCCCCAAGTAAAGTCAATAGAGATCACAGCATATATTTTTCCTCTGAATTTTTAACTGTTGTCAGTAGGTGGTGCATGGCATACTCCCTAGAGTTGCCCTGCTTAAAACCATACTGATTGTTGGAATGTAAACCTGCTTCTGTGTAGTATTGAGCAATCTGCAATATATTAGTCTTTCGTATATTTTCCCTAGTTCAGGAATTTTTGTAGGATACAATTGGGCATATGGGAAAACTGGGTTTATGAAGTTTAACTTGTCCGAATAGTACAGGAATATAATGAAAGCTAGGACTTGTAAATATTCCTGTACTATTCGGAGAAGTTAAACTTCATAGACCCAGTTTTCCCATACGCCCAATTGTATCCTACAAAAATTCAGCATTTTCATACTTAGCTACACATTTAAATAACATCATAAACCCTTTTAGACAGATGATAAAGTTTGGTATTAAAAACTATGACACATTATTTAACAGTCTTAAAGATGCCAAGCTTCATAGTAATGATAAATTATTTTTGGTATATGTCACTTTGCTATATACCGATGCTTTCCAAACTTTTTCCTACCCAAAGCCGCTTATCAGAAAGTCATTTTTACCCAATCAAACATCTCATAAAACACTAACTGCACAGAAAACATATATGACAAGTGAAGAGAGATCGGTAAAAAATAGGAAGCAAACAATATGTTTGATGCAATATCAGAGATATATTTCCTAACCACCAAGAATATCCTTTCAAGCGCTTTATCAATCCTAAGCAGGCAGTCTGCAAAAAAACTTACCCAAGTTGCATCAAACTTATAAAAAAAAAACTCCTTCTGCTTTTACTGGCAACATGCTTTCTTGCTTCTCTTTCCATACCTGAAAATTTTTAACATCTGAACATTTTAGCAGCCACAAAAAAATTGGTAATTATTCACCATGAATATTTCATCACCCAGGTCCCAGCTAATGAGTATAATGCTACTGTTCTAATTTATTTACTAGTTCCGCAAAATTTGGAGCAAATGGAGACAGAGCACTCCTCACATTGTATTCAGGGTTCAGCAGACAGTTTCGTTTTGTGCTCTTTATGAAAACAACAGTGGAAAATCCTACACATCCTTCACACATGTAGTTGCCTGGAAGCGGCAATAATTGCATCGAGGCCTTCCCAGCTACCACAGGATATTCAACTTGAATTGTTAACCAGAAAGACTCCAAGTTGTTCTTCTTTTCTTCAAATAACATTTTGCATGACTGCTTGACCTAAGCTCCATCACTTGCTCTGCAAAATCATTAACACTATTGGAGATTTCAGTCAAGTGCACAGAAATGGATTTACAATCCACTTATATATCAAGGTCAATATAGTGGATTGTAGGACTGAGCCCTATCTCTGCGTATCAAATATTCCTTGAAATGCAAAGATAGGGCTCAGTGTTGGGTTCATTGTTGTTTTCTGTATTCATTAATGATATTGATGATAGTATATCAATATCATCTGTATCATCATTAATGATATTGATGGTGGTATATGAATAACATCTTTGTATCATCTGCAAACTTGCAGATGATATGAAGGTCGGCAGGGTTGTTAATGATAATAATGACAGTACGCTGCTGCAACAGGATCTAGAAAAGTTGAGCAGATGGGCTGAGAGGTGGCAACTGAAGTTTAACATCGACAAATTTAAAGTACTGCAAATGGGAAGCAGTAACCCCAGAGTAGCATTTAGCATTAGCATTAGTAGAGGCATATGACGCAAGAAAGCAAGCTTATGCAGCATCAGCCAAAAAAAAAAAAAAAAAAAAAATCCTTCCACTTCACCCCTCCATTTGTTCGAAATACCTGTCCAGCTGAGCCTTAAATTTATTTAGGCTATCAACTTTCACAACAAGGGATGGAAGTCTGTTCCACCAACCAACAACCCGCTGGCTAAAGGCAAATTTCCGCACATCTTTCCTACATCTCTTTCCTCAATTTGAATTTATGCCCTCTCAGGTGATTATTCTGAGCAAGAGGCAGTATCCCATCAGCATTGAGCATACACAAACTATTCAAGACTTTGTACACCTCTATCAGATCACCTCGCTGGTGCCTACTCTCCAGACACTGTAATTTGTAAAACTTAAGCCTTTCTTCGTAAGAGCAACCCTTCGCTCCGTTCACTAACCTAGTTGCCCTTCTCTGTACTTGTTCCAGCAGTTCTACATCCTTCTTGAAATGAGGCCTCCAGACCTGTATACAGTACTCAAGGTGCAGCCTGACCATTGCCTTATACAAGGGAATAATCCCCTCCCTATCCCTGCTAGAAAAATTCCTGTATATCATTGACTAGACATCATGAGCTACTCTCGCAGCCCATCTGCACTGCTCAGAGAACTTCATATCTGCCTGCACAATTACCCCCAGGTCCTTTTCATTCTCTACCACTGTCAGTGTAGTACCACAGTTCATAAGTTGCTCTGGGGTTGCTGTTTCCCATATGTAGTACTTAACATTTGTCAATGTTAAACTTCATTTGCCACCTCTCAGCCCATCTGCTCAACCTTTCCAGATCCTGTTGCAACAGCATAGCGTCAGTAGCTTCCTTAACAACCCTGCCAACCTTTGTATCGTCAGCAAACTTGGACATTAAGCTTGATATACCATCATCAATATTATTTATAAATACCAACAATGGACCCAAGGCTGAACCCTTAGGGACTCCACTAATAACATTAGTCCACGATGAGCAGCATCCATTAATTACCACTGTCTGTCTTCTGCTACTCAACCCTCCCTTTATCCATAGCAACAATTTGCCACCAATGCCACACTGCTCCAATTTGTACAGCAGTCTTCCATTTGCAAAAGTATCAAAAGCCTTTCTAAGATCCAAATATATAATATCAAAGTTATTCCCTGCATCCAATTCTTTTGTGACTACATCATAGTATCCAATCAAATTGGTCAGGCAAGACCTTCCCTTAACAAAACCATGCTGTGTCTGAGCTATAACTGAATTCTTGTCAAGATGATCCTGCAGTGCTTCTTTAACCAGTGCTTCCGTTAATTTTTCTGGAACAGAAGTTAAACTCACAGGTCTATAATTACTTGTGTCAGCCTTTGATCCTCCTTTGTGAATTGGGGTCACATCTCTTGTCTGTGGGTACCTCCCCTGAGTCCAAGGAAGCTCTCATCAAATCCACGTGTTTACCGTTCATAAACAGCCGCCATTGTTACGTGAAAATTAATCAGTAAAATCTATTAATCTTGTCGAACTTCATTGGCAATTAAATTGTACTTTTAACTATACATATAACCACTTAGGTTACGGAACATAAATAATTAGTAAAAATAAATAATTAATACATTACTTGATACGGAAGTTATATAAAGGGATTTTGTAGATAACAGTCGTTACTGAAACGCGATACAGCATATCCGGAATTCGATAGCATTAGCTTTGTTTAGTATAGTGCATAATATAATATTGTCAATTAATCAGTAGATCTATTAATCTTGTTAAACTTCATTGTCAATTAAATTGTACTTTTAACTATATATATATAACGACTTAGAGTACAAACGTAACAAATAATTAATACATACTTGATACGGAAGTTATATAAAGGGAACTCGTCGATAACACTCGATACTGAAAAATAAATATAGCGTTATAACTGTGTTAAGATACAAGTTTAAGGTTTTAATTTTGTTCTGAAATTGTAATTTTATTGACATTTAAATCGAAATCATGACTCTGACCAGAGCAGCAAAGCAAAAGGCTCAAGCTAATGGGAGTGCTGTGACTCAGGGGAGAACTGAGGGGGGCAGCTGCCCTCTGAATCACAGCCTTTTAATAATTAGTTTGATGTTTGCGGAGCAATCGGGTACGGGACATGATACTGCCATGGGGGATGTCTTTGTGTGTGCACGATGCAAGGAGTGCAAGGAAATTAGGCGACAACTCGGCGTTGTTATGGGCCTATATGAGACCTTGAAGGACAGGGTGGATGCCCTCGAAGGAAATAAATTGAGGGGCCCATCAAGCTCTCAGCTGCCCACATCAACGCCAGAGCTTGCACTTGGTCATCTTGCAACACAGAGGCAGCCCCCAAGGCAGAATGGCTGGTCCCACAGGAACTAGTAGTTGTTGGTGACTCTATTGTCAGGGAAACGGGGAACATGCTTTGTAAAAAGGATAGGTGGAACAGGACCAGGGTATGTCTGCCAGGGGCAAAGGTTGATGACGTTGTAGAGCAGATATCATCTTTTAAGGGCACAAAAGGTGATATAGTTGTACACGTTGGCACTAATGATATTAAGAGTAGGAGACCGGCAGAATTACTTAACAAGTACAGGTCACTGTTGAAGTGGCAAATGAAGTTTAACATTGACAAATGTAAAGTACTACATATGGGAAACAGTAACCCCAGAGCAATGTATCAACTCTGCGGTACTACACTGACAGTGGTGGAGAATGAAAAGGACCTGGGGGTAATTGTGCAGGCAGATATGAAGTTCTCTGAGCAGTGCAGACGAGCTGCAAGAGTAGCTCATGGTGTCTTGTCAATGATATACAGGAATTTTTCTAGCAGGGATAAGGAGATGATTATTTCCTTGTATAAGGCAATGGTTAGGCCACATCTTGAGTACTGTATACAGGTCTGGAGGCCTCATTTCAAGAAGGATGTAGAGCAGCTGGAACGGGTACAGAGAAGGGCAACAAGATTAGTGAACAAAGGCTTAAGTTTTGCAAATTACAGAGTCTGGAGACTAGGCACCGGCGAGGTGATCTGAATGGTTTGAGCATGCTCAATGCCAATGGGATTCTTCATCTTGCTCAGAATAATCACCTCAGAGGGCATAAATTCAAATTGAGGAAGGACGGATGTCGGATAGATGTGCGGAAATTTGCCTTTGGCCAGCGGGTGGTTGGTTGGTGGAACCGACTTCCATCACTTGTTGTTGAAGTTGATAGCCTAAACAAATTTAAGGCTCAACTGGAAAGGTATTTCGAGCGAACGGAGGGGTGAAATGGGAGTGGTGTGTTTTTTTTTTTTTTTTTGGCTGATGCTGAATAAGCTTGCTTTCTTGCATCATATGCCTCTACTAATGCTAATGCTAAGACGTGTATAGATCGATGGAAAGCCATGACTGTACTTTTTTATTGTGAAGAAAAGTCACTTCCTGGAAGAAGGACCTTGTCACCAATCCTAAAGAGGTTGTGTCCCAGCGGGTCTGCCACTCATTCAACAATTTATTCCAGGTTCTCTTTTTTTTCACGCTTGATAACCTACTGACAGTCAATAGCGATTCCCATAAACTCTGTCGGGATTTGTTTCTTTAACTTGCAAGACAATCCTTTAAATATCAAATATAGCTCTAAGGGAAAAACTCCAGATGAGATTTGTAAGGCAAGGGTCGACACTGTACGACATGCTCTAACTATGGATAATAAAATTGTTCTCGGCAAAGAATATAACTTTTTTCTAATTCTAACAATTAATGTTCTGTGAAAACAGGCACTGGTGGCGTAGGCGGCCATTGGGATAAATACTTCATTATAATAACTTTTTAAAGTCCTTCTCGAGAGCCCCCACTCAGCTCTTCAATGCCAGAGCTTGTACTTGATCATTATGCAGAACAGCGGCAATCCCCAAAGCAGAATACGCTGGTCCCACAGGAACTAGTAGTTGGTGGTGACTATTGTCAGGGAACATGGTATGTAAAAAGGATAGGTGGAACAGGACCATAGTATGTCTGCCATGGGCAAAGGATGATGACTTTGTAGAGTGGATATCTTTTAATGGCACAAAAGATGATATTATTGTACACGTAATGATATTAAGTGTAGGAGACCGGCGAAGTTATTAACAAGTACAGGTCTCTGTTGAAAAAAACCCGTGAATTAGGGTTGAATTTAAATGTGCCCGCAATTCTGCCCAGACACGATAGGAGGGAGTATATGATGAGAGCCTTGTCAATCAATTCAGCCCTGGAAGGATTGTGCAAGGCTAAAGAGTAGAATTTTTCTTAGCCTGGTCTGTACTTATTAACAGGAGAGACTGCTTCTACAGGGATGGGATACACTTAAACAGAAAGAGTGCAAGAATATTTGCTGATGCTATCGAGGCAGTGTTAGGTGGATCGGAAAACTGCTAGCTTGAGGGGGGGGGGATACAAGGACTAACAGATTAACAGTAGCCACTGGCAGAGGTGAAAGTGATTCTTGAACTGCTTCTATTGGAATCAGCAGCAGCCTGGGAAACAAGATGCAGGATATTTCAGAGACTGCTGGGAGTCATTCCGGTACAAGTAAACACATTGGTTGTGTTAGGGTAGCTAAGAATAGGAACATGTGCATGTATACTTGCGTGTACACCAATGCTAGGAGTTTGGTAAATAAATTGGATGAATTTGAGGTATCCCCAAAAGATCAAAGGCAGATATTGTTGGGATATCAGAGATGTGGTGTCACACAGTTTTAAGTAATGGAGAACTGGAATTTGGGGAGTACAATGTCTAAAGAAAGGATAGACAGGATAGGAAGGGAGGAGGGGTTAGGGTATTAGTTAAGAAACATAAAATCCAAGGAAATTAAGCAAGCCGACATCGATGGACAGTGCAGTGTCGAGTCAGGTTTGTGTTACATAAGCACTGGAAGATCAAAATTGAGAGTAGGAATGTGTTAGCATTAGAATAGGCACAAGATGCAAGAAAGCAAGCTTACATAGCATCAGGCAAAAAAAAAAAAAAAAAAGTTATTTTCCCCATCCACTTCGCTGCTAATGTTTGTCAAGTTCTGCCTTGAATCTATTTAAGCTATCAACTTCTACATCGACAGATGGAAGTTTGTTCCATCAATCAACCACCCGCTGGCTACAGGCAATCTTCCACACATCTACCCTACCCTACAACCGTCTTTCCTCAATTTTAATTTATGCCCTCTCAGGCGATTATTCTGAGCAAGAGGAAGAATCTCATCAGCATTGATTCTTGCTCAAACCATTCAAGGCTTTATACACCTCAATCAGATCACCTCACAGGTGTCTAGTCTCCAGACACTGTAATTCGCAAAACTTAAGCCTTTCATCGTAAGAGCAACCCTTTGTTCCATTCACTAATCTTGTTGCCTTTCTCTGCATACGCTTTCCAACAGCTCTACATGCTTCTTAAAATGAGGCCTCCAGACTGCTAAAAAGTACTCAAGGTGTGGTCTGACCCTTGCCTTACACAAGAGGATAATCACCTCCTTAACCCTGCTAGAATAATTCCTGTATATCATTGACAAGACACCATGAGCTATTCTTGCAGACCATCTGCAATGCTCAGAAAATTTCATATCTGCCTGCACATTGACCCCCATATCCTTTTCATTCTCTACCACTGTCAGTGTGGTACCACTGAGTTGATACGTTACTCTGCGATTACTGCTTCCCGTATGTAGTACTTTACTTTTCAATGTTAAACTTCATTTGCCACCTCTCAGCCCATCTGCTCAACTTTTCTAGATCCTGTTGCAGCAACACACTGTCAATAGTCATTAACAACCCTGCCAACCTTCTTATCGTCTGCAAACTTGAACATTAATCCTGATAGACCATCATCAAATTCATTAATGAATACAGAAAAAAACCATTGACCCAAAACTGTATGCTGGGGAACTCCACAAATAACATTAGCCCACGAACAGCAGTGTCCACTGATTACCACTCTCTGTCTTCTCCCACTAAACCATCCCTTTATCCAGTGCAGCAATTTGCCTCCAATTCCACACTGCTCCAATCTGTGCAGCAGTCTTCCATGTGCAACAGTATCAAAGGCTTTTCTAAGATCCAAATATATGATATCAAAGTGCATCCAGTTCCTTTGTGACTACAACATAGTATCCAATCAAATTAGTCAGACAAGACTTCCCCTTAACAAACCCATGTTGTGTCCAAGCTTTAACTGAAGTCTTGTCTAGATGATCCTGCAATGCTTCTTTAACCAGTGCCTCCACTAATTTCCCTGGAACAGAAGTTAACCTAACAGGACTGTAATTTCCTGAGTCTCCCTTCATTTGTGGATTGGGGTCACATTTGCACTTCACCAGTCCATGGATACATCCGCTGAGTCCAGGGAAGCTCTCATAATTATGATTAAGTGTTTGCTTACTTTCTTTGCCACTTCATTTAATATAACTGGATAGATTCCATCCACCCCAGGTGCCTTTCTTGTGTTTATCTTCAACAATTTCTATTCCACTTTACGCTTTGTTATTACAAGATTATCTAGCTTACTGCCAGAGTTGAATACACCTCTTGCATTCCCCTCCCTGAATAACTCCGTAAGTGTGAATGTCGATGCAAAATATTCATTTAGTTTGTTAGCAACCTGAGCACGATCATCAACATCTGAACCATCAATATTCGGTGGACCAATCTGATTCATCCCTTTCCTTCTATAGTTTACATAGGTAAAGAACTCTTTGTTGTTTTTCTTTGCATCCTTTGACAAGTATATCTGATAATCTGTCTTTGCCTGCCTAATCTCCTTTGTGACTTGGTTACACACCAGTTATATCTATCATAGGCTTCTGTGACACATTAATTTATATGCATCCCATGTCAGTCACATGTCTAATTAGTTAATCTGACATCCATTTAGGCCTAAATCTGGAACAATATTTCTTTGTTGGTATGAAAAGCCGAGTAGCTT
Organism: Mastigoproctus giganteus; assembly: GCF_048544385.1. Classification (NCBI taxonomy): domain Eukaryota; kingdom Metazoa; phylum Arthropoda; class Arachnida; order Uropygi; family Thelyphonidae; genus Mastigoproctus; species Mastigoproctus giganteus. The sequence goes on along the minus strand of NC_143576.1, from coordinate 51,215,367 downwards.
CCAAGATTAATTCTTTGAATGCTTCCCATTTTGAATTTGCTGTTGGTAAGATCATCGGTTGGTTCCACCGTATAGAATTTAAACACTGTCTCAGACCATTGTAGTTACCTTTACGAAAGCAAAAACCCTTCCCTTTACTCTTAATGGTAGTTACGTCTTTGAGTAAATTACACTTCAGCACACTGTGATCACTGCCACCTAGTGGATCCTCTATCTGCAGATTCTTGATGCATGAACAATCAGTACTGATAATCAGATCAATATTACTCCCTCTAGTTGCTTCCCGAACATGATGATGTAGAAAACAATCATCCAATAAATCCACAAAAGCCTTGCTAGTGTGTGAATGACCAACCCACAAATTCCAGTCAATATCCTGGAAATTAAAATCGTACATTATAAGACACACTAATTTACTGTCCCACTCTATTTCTCTGCACAATTTCTCATTATACTCATCAGATTCATTAGGTCTAAAACACAACTTACTCTCATTTTTCCTTTCTCAGTGCTTATGTCACACCAAACAGACTCAACATTGCATTGTCTACCAACGTCAATTGGATGCACTTCCTTAGATTTTATGCGTTTCTTAACTGACATCCATTTAGGCCTAACTTCTGTTCCCTTCCTCTCCTATCTATCCTTTTTGTACATATTGTACTCCCCAAATTCCAGTTCTGCACTGCTTATGTCTGTGTGACACCATTCCTCTGATATCCCAACAGTATCTGCCTTTGATGTCTTGACTAGCACTTCTAGCTCATTGAATTTATTAACTATACTCCCAGCATTGGTGTACATGCAAGTATACATGCAACTGTTTCTACTTTTAGTTACTCTAACACAGCCCATATATTTACTTGTTGCACTATGACTCACATCAGTCGTGGAAATTACCATTGCCTTGCTTTCCAGGCTGCTGCTCAATTGCAATACAATAGAAAGTAGTGCAAGAAACACTTTTACCCCTGCCAGCAGCTACTGTTAATCTATTAGTCCGTGTATCCGCCAAGCAAACAGTTTTCCGACCCACCTAACTTTGCCTTGATAGCATTGGCAAATATTCTTGCACCATTTCTATTTAAGTGTATCCCATGCCTGTAGAAGCAGTCTCTCCTGTTAACAAGCACAGACCAGGCTGAGAAAAATTCAACCCCTTGAGCCTTGCACAATCTCTCCAGGGCCGAATTGATCGACAAGGCTCTCATCATATACTGCCTCCTATCGTGTCTGGGCAGAATTATAGTGAGTGTTATAGACCTAATGACCCTGATGAGTATAATAAGAAACTGTACAGGGAAATAGGGTTGGCCAGTAAATCAGAGAATCTTATAATGGGGGATTTTAATTTCCCAGATATTGACTGGAATCAGTATTTGGGAAATTAATATCTTTTGTGGATTTATTGTTAGTTTGTTATTTGGTTTTTAGGAGCATTAGCAACTAAGGCCATATTCCTCCGGGATATGTGGTGGTCATTCCCTGACCTTTCCGCATCCTCCGTATTTGGTGGTGACAGGCTCGAACCCCGGTCTAATCAAGGAGCGTGTATTACGCACTGCTACTCCTTCCCACCTGGCTACAGAGGCGCTGACTGTGGATTTATTGGATGATTGTTTTCTACATCAGCATATTCGGGCGGCAACTAGAGAGAATAATACTATTGATCTGATTATCAGTAGTAATTCTACATGCATTTAGAATCTGCAGATAAAGAAACCACTAGGTGGCAGTGATCATAATGTGCCGAAGTGGGATTTTGTAATGCTCACATTTGCAGACATTTCCCATACATCCCCCCCCCCATACTGTGCCCCTTCTGCTAAAGCGGTGTGTTGTTCATTTCAGAGGAAAACACAGCTACTAAAGTAACATGACAAATTAACTGCTATCAGCTCTTCGACAATATTAAGATTCCTAAATTGGGTAGGGTCGAAATCTCACCCGAATATGTTTAAATTTCCCTTTCCCACTATTGTCTTAACTCGAGATAACAGTCGCTTTCGAAGAAGTTAAGTTCGGGAGTCCAAAATTATGAGCACACTCACTCTTGGAGAAACTGCTTCGTGCTGTTTGTTGCTAATCGTTGCAGGTTACCGCCCCCTTCTTCAAACACCAGATTGGTAGAAGTCCAGGTGATAAGGGGTAGCATAGTCAATGGAGGAGGGCAGAGAAGGGGGAGAATATAGTAAGTTTCGGGACGTGATGAAACGGTACAGAGGAGAGAGATTTTTAGGATGTTTTAAGGACAGCACGACACAATACGGAAAGTGAGAATAGCAGAGCTCGAAAGAAGAAAGTAGCAGAGCTCGAAAACACGGAAGTTCCTCGCCAGTTTCTGTACCCCATTAGGACAAATCTTCCCCTTTTCTGTAAGTCATGATGACTCCCTTCTGTTATGTATAAACATTACTCCTCAATAACATGATCATTATGTTAGTATTGTTAAGTTACAGAATATCCTAATGCTGCTATCTTAAATAGCGCAACACTTAGTATTGGCATCTATTACATTTCACTATAGATAATGATGTTTAATAAGTTAAAGTATTTCTTATGAGTTCTATCTTAAATAGTACCATCTTTAGTTTTGTCACCCATTATGATTCTCTGACAGCAAATGTAACCAGTTTGTCACTTGCCAGTAAGTGCTAGAGATGCGCCAACTATACGAAGAATACATACACTAAAAGCCCATCAATTACCATTTTATCGATAATGTTAAAACTCCATTTCCATACAGTTAGTTTGAATTGTTGTAACTGGATGATGTATTATTTGCCTGTTGCGGCCATTAGAACTTTATTAACCATGCTTGTACAATTTCTTTAGTATGATTCAGTATTAAACAATGTTTTGTTTAAACATCTCCGCCTCAGACCTGTTCTCCATTCACATGATGATGAGAATTCTGTTATTCTAACAGAATAGGAGAATTTGTATTGCAGCACTTTTAGATCTGACGACAAACGCCAAGATCTCGTCGTGAATAACACAGCGCTGGTCAAAACCGTGAGTTCTATTCCCTTCGGACGAATAGGTCAATGATAGTATGAGACCATTGTCCTACTATAAAGCCACTAGGCAGTCACATGAGTATACTGGTGTTACGCTCGGGAACAAGTACACAAGGAAGGAAACCAGACCCGCAACGCAGGTGGTATCATCCAAAGCAGCCCAAACGTTAAGAAAAAACAAACTCCAGTATAACACTGTTGCCAAATTGTGACCAGGATTAAATACGTTGCGGGATGAAAAACTGTCTACACTGAAGAACAAGTCGCAAAAAAGAACCGAGAATAGAAAAAGAATCTAAGGGGATTACTAGTAGAAAATAATGATAGTTGATCTCGTGCATTGAGAGAATAGGTAGGAGGCATTACTCCTTTACAACAACACAGGACATTAATTAGTGAATTATAGCTACTGTACTCTTATGATTAAATTTAAATAAATAAACAAATTACTACATGTTATAACACATTCTTGTTTTGAATAAGTCGATTACTAATGTCATAATTCTGTTTTAGCAACAAAAAGGTAAGTTACACCATTTTCGGTCCCCCAAAATAGTAATAAGATTACCCAATTTATTAACCAAATAATAAAAGGATCACCCTAATCCTACCCAAGTTACTAGTAAATTAAAAATGGAGGATCAGAGTCCTCAAACAATATCACCCCCCATTTCAAACACAACAGCCACAACCCACCCCCGAACTAGACAGACCGCATTTAGCGAATATCGCAGGTTACCTAGGTCTTGTACCAATATTTTTTGGCAAACACGATGAAGGTCCTTCAGTCCAATTGTTTTTTTGAAATTTAGGAAAATGTTGGAGAATTAGCACTCTGGGGAGATAGGGCGTTGATCGTGGTCTCGAAATCAAAATTTCGTTCTTTGGTGTCGGACTTTCTAGCCCAATCCCTGGAATTACACAGGGTAAAGAATTACAACACATCTGTTCCCCTGCATGTTATCAGTAGTCAGGGAAGGGATGAGAACGAATGGGATCGACAAGAAAATAACCTAAAACACATTCTTGTACCCATTCAAGATAAAATATGGGATCTACAACAGTCATTAAGTTTGTTATCAGTAAACCACACAACAATCAACACAGGTAGCCGCTTTGAGTCAGAAGATGCAATCCCTAGATAAGGGTAACTTCCCCCTTCCCCCGATTGCGCAGCACTAGGCGCTACATATTCCCAGCCGGACAGCGTATTAGATCGGTTCCCCGATGATAACGTGACCTTCAGACTAGAGGCCACTGACCGCACAGAAGGTTGCTTATTTGCGCCATACTACAACAGGCAGCCAAAAATCCAGTAAACAACCGAGAACGAAGGGAATGACACTTTTACAGTGGCCATCTGAGCTACCATCAACCCACTCAGCTTCCCCCCAGTTGTCTGTGCACGAATTACAGAATGGATGTGTACACTGCACTACCAAAATTTAGGGCGGCCGATGCTAACAACTAACATAATTTTAATGAAAATCGGGATCGAGTCACGGATGGAATATATTATGGTAATCATAACAGGGGTAATATGAACTCTTATTATAGATTAAGGAGAGGAGTATATAGGAATGAGTCTATTCAGGGACAAACTCAGCCAAAAACAATTCAGGGCAGGCAAAATAATTATACCAATGCTGGAAGCTACAGGCGAGATAGAGATAGAAATTTATGACTGAAGAGGGGTTCTAAACACAGTAGAAAGAATTCTCGATGTAATAAAACCCTTTTACTCCCCCTAACTTTAGCAAAGTCAGTAGGCCAGAAGTCAGCAACATTAGAACACATGGCGTTTACATCCTGGAGGATTTAAACCTGTGGTTTTGGGATCTAAATTACTTGTGGTATTAGGATCTGTACAACACATTGAAGCCAGATTTCTTTTAGACACTGGGGCTAGTGTCACCTTAATGAGTGCAAATTTGTTTAATAAATCTGCACTCATTAAGGTGATTAATTAAAATATAATTAAAAATGATAGATCGTTAGATTCTAGACCCCCAGAATTAACTGTAACCGGAGTTTCAGGCAATACTGTACCTATATACACTGCAGTAACCGCTAGTCTTACATTAGATAGTGCAACTTTTCGGGAGAACATTTTGATAACTTCAGAAAATTTTAAGTGCAAGTGTGACATAATCTTGGGATTAAATCTATTAAGAAAATTTTCATTCACCATAGACGGTGAAGGGATTATACGTCAGGGGATTATTATAGGTAAAGGGATTATACGTTCAGTTTCATTGTGGATTTGTCTAAGGGAGGAGGGTATTCGGCAACAGTTTTTGGATTCCCCACCCACTTTTGCTAAGCTTACATGTAAACATGTGCTTCCAGCATCTACAGAACGGGTATATTGTATAATGGTATATTGTGGCCAGCTTGCTGCCCCCACCAAACAACCATTAGCAGGGCCAAATTCAAACTTAAGCCGTGATGATTTAGTGGTGAAATACTCGATAGACCAGGTAGACGAAAATGGGAAAGATTCAGTGCTCGTTGCAAATTTAACAGCTGAACCTCTGCACCTTCCAAAAGGCATGGATATTGCAAGTCTTGAGCACCTTTATCCACAATCAGTTAACTCTACAGGTAATGGAAAAGACAATAGGGAAGCTTCTCCTGTGACCATAGAGGACTTTGAGCTTGATTACCTGACTGTTGATCACAGACACCAATTATCAGACCTATTACGTAAATACCAAGATGTGTTCGCCAAATCACCAGCCCAACTAGGCAACTCAAAAGTCATCCAAGGAGGTGGTAGATACTTTCATCAACCGGTGAAACCCATGTTTAGTCTCTAGAGCAAAGTTTCCGGCATCCCCCCCTCCCCCCATACTTCTCCTTCAACCCATGCACGGTAGTATGTACTATAGGTTTTGATACCTTTCATGTTTGGGGTTTTCATAAAAAAAAACAAAAAAAAAAAAAAAAAAAACAAACACAGAATTAAATTGACTGACAATATTCCCGTTAGACAAAATGCCAACAGAACTCCCTTTTTATTAAAGAACGAGATTCGGAACCAGGTCCAAGAACTCCTAGATACAGACATCATTGAGCCCAGTTGCTCCTCGTATGCCGCACCCATTGTTCTAGCGAAGAAACGAGGTGGGGAATATTGTCTGTGTATTGACATCCGGAAACTTAACGTGAAAACAATTTCGGATAGTTACCCGATTCCGAACATGTGTGAAATTCTTGACTTATTAGGAGGTGTGCACTACTTCAGTTCATTGGACCTTCAAACCGGATTCCACCGGATTGAAATGCATCCTGCAGACCATCATAAAACAGCTTTTACTACAGGGAAATCGTTATTTCAATATAGACGAATGCCATTCGGGCTAAAAAACGCTCCGTGTTTGTTCGCGAGGGTCATGTTGCTGGTGCTACAAGATTTGAAGAAGGATTCGATATTCGCATACCTAGACAACAGTGCATCAAGTGATTGGTCCTCACACCTCACGAGACTTGAGAAGGTCTTCCAACACCTGAGAAATTACGATCTGAAGCTGAAACCCAAGAAGTGTGAGGTCCCAAAACAGCAATTGAAATACTTAGGCCACCACATTAGCCAGAAAGGTGTCCGCCCAGACCCTAACAACATGGCTGCCATTTGAGTGTCGTCTTCCAAGAACTGTGAAACAAGTGCGATCATTTCTTGGGATGGCAGGATTTTACAGGTTTGTCCCAGAGTTCACGGAGATAGGCCGAACATTAACGTAACTTACAAAGAAGAACACCCTCTTCACTTAGAACAGTTCCACCCAAGAACCCTTTGACAAGGTGAAGGTTGCTCTGACGACAAAAACAACCCTTACTAATTTACACAGATTTCACTATACTGTTTTTGTAACACTATACTGTTTCGGCCGTGCTAGAGCAAAAAGTGGACGAGAATCAAAGACAACCAATTGCTTATGACTCCAGGCTACTAAAGAAAACAGTAACTATGTATAGTACCACTGTAAATGCCTATCCAAAAAATTTATTTTGGATAGGCATTTACAGTGATGTCAAGAACTATATAGAGTCTTGTCCATCTTGTATGGAGCGCAAAGGATATAACCCTAAAGCTAAAGCAGCACTGACGAGAACTCACCTTCGGTTAGAGTGTCCCTAGACATTTTAGGACATCTTCTGATGACTCTGAAGGGACATAAATACCTAGTGGATAATTTTACCCGTTACGCTGAAGTGATTATTCTCCAGATTCAAAAGGCTGATGAAGTAGCCACAGCTTTCATCAACAATATGATCACGAAACATGGAATTCCTAAATATATCCTAACAGATCAGGGTACTAACTTCGTGTCTTCATTGTTATGACAGGTATGTGAGAAACTAGATATTTATCAGCTTCACACGTCTTTGTTTCACCCAAAGTGCAATGCTAAGGTTGAACATTTAAACCGTACCTTGGCAAATATTTTGTCACATGTAGTGAGCCGACCGGGCTAGCCGGGTGGGTAAAGTGCCTGCCTGGCAACCCAAAGGTCGCGGGTTTGAATCCCACCTCGGGCTTGGATCAAAGTACTGCAAAAACCATGGGAGGTGCATTATGGCCACAGAAGCCGATGCGCCAACAACTACCAAAAAAAAAAACCATGTAGTGAATGACGCACAATCGGATTGGGATGTCATGGCCCCCCCTGGCAGTTGCTGAGTATCATGCCGCAACTCACAGTTGCACACAGGAATCGACCAACTTTTTAATATATGGCAGAGATTTGGTGTTGCCTTCTGACTTATAGCATTCCAAAGAGAGACACTCATATTCGTCTTTGGAAAAGTAGTCAGAACAGATGTGTGCACGTCTTTGCAGATCCTATGAGATCGTTTCCCAACAGTTGGAGGATGCAGTGCAGAAACAAGATCGCAGAGCGTCAATTGCAGTAGACAAGAATATCCGTGTAGGAAGCCTCGTCTATCTTTTCACCCCCAAGATAAAAGTAGGTACTACAAAGAAACTAGCTTGTTTGAGCACAGGTCCTTATCGCGTAATCAGTCAGACTTCATTGGTTAATTATGAAATACAGAACCTGTATAACCCAAAAGATAAACAAACTGTGCATGTGGACAGATTGACAAAAGTAGTTGATAGGAAAGTGTTTCCCGAACTGAGAACAGAGGAGTCAGAGGAATCAGAAGGTAGTGAACCACCAGGCCAAACAAGCACCGCATTAGTGCCCAAAAGAAACATGGATCTTTGATGACTCCGTGGTGGAAGATTGCGACTTAATCCCACCTACAATCTCCAGACCAATAATGACCAGGCCAACGAGCTTACCCGTATCAATCCTGTGGTCATCCCTCCCACCAATAAATCAGGAGGGCCAATCAAGGACAGATCAGGTAGTAAGACCAGAAAGAGGTGCGCAAATACCTACCCAGACCCACAGATATAATTTACGTAGTCGCGACCGCGTAGCTCATGTCCCACCAGAGGCAGATGTGACGCCCCAGTCGCAAGTTGAGGAACCAGTGCCAGAGACAGCTTGGGTGGGAAGAGCAGAAGCAGTGGACGATATTCCCGGCAATGTAGCTGAGGCAGAAGGAGGCATCACCCCAGATCAGAGCAACAAAACCCAAGGAAAAACAAGCCAAAGCAAGCCACCAGATGGGATGGAAAGAGCGATTCAATGGATGTTGGGTCGGTCACTTGCTGAAAGATACCTCCGACCGAGCGATGGAAGTGGTTTTGATTTGGCAGGTATACTGAGAGACACATGGGGGGAATAAAAAAAAAATAATAAAAAAAATACTTATAGGGTCCTCCAGCCTCTACCAAAAACTCGTGTGTTATTTTGAAAAAAGTTTCAAGTAAACGAACTGATTAGTCTCTTATACCAACAAAGACACACCATTAACACTAAGAAAGTTGATGTTATTTATGTAACGCACTATGTTACGTTTCCCAGTTAGTGTTTTCTTGGAAACCCCATTCAGTATGTTCTAAATTCACTGAAGACATTACTAAACCAATCAAATGTTTTTGTTTTGAAAAGGAGTGAAAGAGGATTAAGAAAGTGATATTTGTGACAGAGAGTGAAAGAGGGAAGAATGAATGAGAGGTGTAAATGAGAAGTGTAAATAGCATCAGATACCCCTCAACCGTAATTCGAAAGTAAAAGGAGGAGAAAATGTATAAGTGGAGCAAATCTTTCATCTGAAAGGGAGGAATGGAAGGAAAGCATGAATAAAAGTATTTCTTCACTAACTAGTTTTGTTTATCCTCCTTCCCTGCTCATAATCGTGATGGTGACATTTCACAAGTCTGTGCTAGGCCTCGTTACTAGAATGCTGACCTTCCTCCTAGCACCTTTACGTTGGTTACAGAGAGCAATCCCCACAGAAGCGAAGTCCCCGGCACCTAGTCAACCCATAAGGTCCCTGTCAGGAGTCCTCCGGGGCCGGGCTGATTTTAACCCCGCAGTGGCTTTTCCAGCAACGACAGAAACAGAAATATGTAGGGTGGACTCAACCTATGAGGAGAAAACTCGAAGCAGCCCCGGAAATGCATTTTGCCCGCCACTATGTGAACCATGGCACTAGAAGTTTCCTAAATTGGAAAGGCGAGGTGCAGGTTTCTAAATGTCGACACGGGACGGTGGAACGCCCTTTCCACCCGACCTGGAGCACACCTGCCCTTCCTCGGATAGCACCGACACGCTCCTTCAGACCCCTTCCACTCTTTTTAAACTGGATCTTCGTCGACTTTCTCTTCTCGAGAAATAAAGAAAGTAGACCCGTGGCAGAGGAAATAGCCCTAATGATTTGGGATATCCAATTCATAGCCTCAACTCCAAAGCCAGGGGCTCTCACTTCACGCATTGGATCATGGTTAAGTCAACTTACCAAATCATATCCAATAATCCTAACCATAGGGGAAGAAGAGGCACGGTGCGTAGAAGAAATCCTGCCTTTTAAGATCGTGGTGGACATCAAAAGCTTCTCCTGTCCCGACCCAGAATCCCTGCCTGCTCCAAAAGATCATCCTTTCCAATTTCCCCTGGAACCATCCGACCGAGTGCTGTGCAGTTCACACAGCGAACCTATATACTCAGTGGCTCGAGTCCAAGGGCTTGGTGAAGGCGAGAATAACTCTCCCTCGAACAGACTGATGGGAGGTGTTTTGGTCACCAAAACCACCAAATGACAACCAGAGACGAAAGTGACAGGTTTAAAAAAATATATATATAGACCTGACTTAAGTATTCTTGTCAACATTACATGTATGATATTGCTTTTATCTGTGTTACAATGATCCATATTGGTTATTAATGCATGTATATATTATTGTGACTTCTGACTACATGTTTACAATTATAGTGTACTTGCTTAATTATCCCCAGATGCTTTATGTTTGAGCATTGGGACAGATACTAATTGTGTGATTGTTATGTTTTATGTCGTGCCTGTGCGCAAAGTGAGGCCTATGAACTGAAGCAGTGCCCAGAACATCCTTGAAGAGATAAGCTCCCTTTGTGTCTCTCCAGCCTGCCGAGGGACAACTTTGCCAAGTCATGGACAGTGGAAGGACATTTTTTCTTACGCCGCCCGACAACCTCAGCCTGGAGGTCCAGATCTGTTCTCCGTTTTGCTTCAAGGTGTTCACTTATATGAACAATGGAACTGCTAACCAGAGAAAGCACGGACCTTAGTGTTATGGAAAGTGAATCATCAATAGTTGGGTGCAGACAATGATCTCCGTGTGGAGATAACGCCAAGATGTGTAAATGTAACGAGAGAGGACAGTGGACGAAATGCTGTATACTCTGTTTTTTTTTGTGTGCCTTGTACTTATATATATATATATATATATATATAATATTATTCTTTAGTAATATGATAATTTATGTTGTATTTTACTTTTAATATACTTTTATAGTGGTTTTTCTTTAAATTATTTCTAGATTTTTCTGTTGTCCCGGTAGCTGTTTTAGCAATGCCCGGGTACGAACAGAGTACATATTATTATTTTATCTTTCTATTGTGGTTTATTGTGTTTATTTTCTTAATTACGGGTGTTTTCTACTCATAGGTATTATGGTTAATACATTACTGGTCTTTAAGCTAGCCTAAACTCGGTTATCTTAAATGCCCAGGGCCTATTCATTTATTATTTTTCAACTTGTTACGTATTGCTAAAGAAATTGTCATATTAATTATAGATGAAAAACTGTAGCAATACTACTTTATGACAAAATGATAAAATATTAAACATTTTTATACATTTATTGTATTACATCTTTATACATATTTGTATTACATCACATGGTCGTCAATCCCCTACTTCATCGGGGGCTTTGAGCGGATTGACGGTCCATTCGATGTAATGCATTACTTACTTACCCGTTTCTGTTTGTATCTATCACAGCTTTGCTATTTTGTCCGATACTGAATTCTAAGTTTCTTTTAAATTCCCATTTTTGTCCCTTTCCCATTGCTATTAGTTAAATAGGTATTATTTATTATAAATTTATTATGAACCGAATTAATATCCCATAATTTCTACAGCAACTGTGATAGAATACACAAAGCACAACGGGTGAGTTTTTTAAAAAATTACAATAACTTTTCTTACTTGATGTGTATAAGTGGAGGTCGTAGTGTCGAATCAGGAAAGTTTCCCATCCTACTTGATGTGTTTCGGTGGAGGTCGTCGAGTCGAAAAAGGAATGTTTCGCACCCTTAACTTGTTTTATAGATGGCTATTTTTATGGCTTTGTCGCTTTAGCGTTTCCCTGTGTTCCGATGGTGTTTTGGCGGAAGTCCCCGAATTTCAGGCCAAGGTCTATTATGGTGGTTTTGTGGCAGGTTAAATGAATTTATTTAGTTGTGTATTTACAATATTTTTACATTTATTTTATGTCTCACCTCGGACAGTGCCGGTACCCGCTTTTCCAAGGCGTAACAGCACTTGTTTGTCCAGAGGCAAAACTATATACATATATACAGCCTCTTACTATGGGAGAGGGGGGGGGTTTAATTTTGGCAATAGGTTGTAGTGCAGTCAGGCGACGAGCCTCGCCTGAGTGCAATAAACCTAGTAAATAAGGGGATACTCTTCTGAGTAATTACTATTATATTTTTAGTTGGCTTTTGATAAAAGTATATGGGTCTACATTGGGATGGTGTTTTCTAATATTTGCGTATATGGCAGTTCTTACGTGATATCTACTGTATTGTTTGGGAATTTTGTTTCTATCCAGCGTTATAATGAGTTTTTTAATGGCTATATTTCCACTATTTATATTGTTGCATATTTGTAATAGTCTGTTTGTCTGATTTCTTATGGTATTACCATGTATATGCTTTGCTATGTTACTTTCCCAGTGTGTGAGTTTTATTGTTTCGAAATTAAAATGATCTCTTTTATCATGGTGATGTGTATATATTTTGTCTGGGTGGATGGTAATTTCGCTGTCTAAGTAGACAGCTTTTAAGTTGTTATCCGGATTTGTACATTCTATTTTAAGGTCTGCTGGGTAATAATTCTTTGCAATATTTATAAAGTTGTCATGGTTGAATACTATTACGTCATCAATGTATCTGTAGAATTTTAAACTGTCCGTAATGTTACTTTCATAATGGTGTAAGTAGAGGTTAGCCATGGCACAAGAACTGCTGGATCCCATAGCTATACCCCTGCTTTGTAAATACACTTTGCCTCCCATTAGAATGTAGTTTCCTTTGACGCTGATTTTTGTAAGGTCATTCCAGTATTGTTTTTTGCATTGTAGTATGTTGTGATATTTTTGGTAATATATCTGTAGTACTTCTATTAGGTTGTCATGCGATATGCTTGTAAAGAGGTTTTTAAAGTCGTATGTGTTTATACATTTAATATTATTGTTTTGTTTTTTAAAAAATCCAAATATTCTTTGTTGTTGTTGATAATTCTGGTGTTTTTAATTTCTTTGTTGATGTTTTTTAACTTGTCTTCCATGATTTTACTGGTATATTTGATATAGCTGTTTTTACCTGAAGTAATGAATCTTTTTCCCGTAGGAATCTTGTGATATTTTGGAATCCAATATATGTAGGGGTATTGCATTCTGTCTATTTTAATTTTAAGCTTTTTATGCATGGCCAATACTTTTTTGCTGATGCTGTTTGGATTGGAGTCTATGTACTTGTATGTTTCATTGTCATGCAATTCCTCTTTGATGGCTTCTATGTAGAATTTTTTGCAAATGATACTGAAATTATTGCTTGCTTTGTCGGTTCTAGTAATAACAAATTTGTTTTGTATTTCTTTGATTTTATTGTTGATATTTTTTAAATTTAAGTGATTGTTTTTTATATAATGTTTTTGCTTTGTTATGTTTTCCTTGAAATGGTCTAGTATGTTTTCAGTATTGGCATTTATCCAACATTGGAATGATTCTATGGGTTCATTGTTTTTGTATGCGGCTTTGAATGCAAATTGTAACAGATCTGTGTATATTGATTTTTTAATATTTTCCAACCTAATTGGGGTGTTGGGTCTGAATTTTGTACCCCTTTTCATTGTTTCTCTTAGTGTTTTGTCTTCGATAATATTGAGGTCTCCTGTTACTATATGATTGTAATGTGTATTAATGAATTTTTTATATCTACTTTCCTGGCAGTGACAAGGTTGTTCTCCTTCATTCATATTATTAATGGTGTTTTTGTAATTGCAGATGGTTAGTCCAATTGGCTTGGTGTATCTGTATCTAATATTTATTTGTGTGTTTCTGATGGGTAGGTAACATTTGTTATTATCTATGATATTACTTATATTAACTGTGTCGTATAAACGGTTTTGGTATTTGATTAACAAGGCGTAACAAGTGCTGTTACGCCTTGGAAAAGCGGTACCGGCACTGTCCGAGGTGAGACATAAAATAAATGTAAAAATATTGTAAATACACAACTAAATAAATTCATTTAACCTGCCACAAAACCACCATAATAGACCTTGGCCTGAAATTCGGGGACTTCCGCCAAAACACCATCGGAACACAGGGAAATGCTAAAGCGACAAAGCCATAAAAATAGCCATCTATAAAACAAGTTAAGGGTGCGAAACATTCCTTTTTCGACTCGACGACCTCCACCGAAACACATCAAGTAGGATGGGAAACTTTCCTGATTCGACACTACGACCTCCACTTATACACATCAAGTAAGTAAAGTTATTGTAATTTTTTAAAAAACTCACCCGTTGGGCTTTGTGTATTCTATCACAGTTGCTGTAGAAATTATGGGATATTAATTCGGTTCATAATAAATTTATAATAAATAATACCTATTTAACTAATAGCAATGGGAAAGGGACAAAAATGGGAATTTAAAAGAAACTTAGAATTCAGTATCGGACAAAATAGCAAAGCTGTGATAGATACAAACAGAAACGGGTAAGTAAGTAATGCATTACATCGAATGGACCGTCAATCCGCTCAAAGCCCCCGATGAAGTAGGGGATTGACGACCATGTGATGTAATACAAATATGTATAAAGATGTAATACAATAAATGTATAAAAATGTTTAATATTTTATCATTTTGTCATAAAGTAGTATTGCTACAGTTTTTCATCTATAATTAATATGACAATTTCTTTAGCAATACGTAACAAGTTGAAAAATAATAAATGAATAGGCCCTGGGCATTTAAGATAACCGAGTTTAGGCTAGCTTAAAGACCAGTAATGTATTAACCATAATACCTATGAGTAGAAAACACCCGTAATTAAGAAAATAAACACAATAAACCACAATAGAAAGATAAAATAATATATATATATATATATATATATATATATATATAGTTATTAATTAAGTTTCTTTTACATTGTAAGAGGAGGAAGGTTTAGGTTTACCCCCCCCCCCAACAAAAGGTCAAAACCCAGTAGTAACGTCGAGAATTTCAGTCATAGTTGTGTACCCTGAATGAAATTCTCAGCGGTAGTAATCAGGGGTGTAAAATGCTCACATTTTACTTATTAATTTGCAGACATTCCCCATACATCCCCCATCCAGATACTGTGCCTCTTCTGCTAAAGAGGTGTGTTGGTCGTTTCAGAGGAAAACATAGCTACTAAACTAACATGACAAATTAACTGCTCTCAGCTCTCCGACAATATTAAGATTCCTAAATTCGGTAGGGTCGAAATCTCACTCGAGTATGTTTAAATTTCCCTTTCCGACTATTGTCTTAACTCGAGATTACAGTCGCTTTCGAAGAAGTTAAGTTCGGGAGTCCAAAAATATGAGCTCCGCTCGCTCTTGGAGAAACTGCTTCGTGCTGTTTGTCGCTAATCGTTGCAGGTTACCCCCTTCTTCAAACACCAGATCGGTAGAAGTCCAGGTGATAAGGAGTAATATAGTCAATGGAGCAGGGCAGAGAAGGGGGAGAATATAGTAAGTTTCGGGATGGCTTGTTTTTTGTTTGTTTTGGTTTTTTTAGGAGCATTAGCAACTAAGGCCATATTGTTCGAGGATATGCGGTGGTCATTCCCTGACCTTTCCGCATCCTCCGTATTTGGTGGTGATGGGCTCGAACCCCGGTATAATCAAGAATTGTGTACTACGGATTGCTGCTCCTTCCCACCTGGCTACGGAGGCGCAGTTTCGGGACAGCTCGAAACGGTACAGAGGAGAGAGATTTTTAGGAAGTTTTACAGACAGCACGAGACGATACAGAAAGTGAGAGTGACAGTATCAGAACCCGAAAGAAGATAGAAAACATGGAAATTCCTTGCCAGTTCCACACTCCTAGGAAAAATCGTTCCTTTTTCGGTAAGTCATGATGACTCCCTTCTGTTATGTATAAACATTACTCCTCAACAACATGATCATTGTATTAGTATTGTTAAGTTACAGAATATCCTAATGCTGCTATCTTAAATAGCGCAACACTTAGTATTGGCATCTATTACATTTCACTATAGATAATATGGTGTTTAATATTAAATCATTTCTTATGAGTTCTATCTTAAATAGCACCATCTTCAGTTTTGTCACCCATTATGATTCTCTGAGAGCAAATGTAACCAGTTTGTCACATGCCAGTACATGCTAGAGATGCGCCATCTACACGAAGAATACATACACTAAAAGCCCATCAATTACCATTTTATCAATAATGTTAAAACTAACTATTTCCATATAGTTAGTTTGAATTGTTATAACTAGATGATGTATTATTTGCCTGTCGCTGCCATTAGAACTTTATTAACCATGCATGTACAATTTCTTTAGTATGATTCAAGTATAACAATTTACTCAAAGAGGTAACTACTATCAGGGATAAAGGGAAGGGAAGGGTTTTTGCTTTCATAAAGGCGGCTACGGTGGTCTGAGATATTAATTATAATATCTGAGATATTAGGCCTAAATGGATGTTAGATGAACTAATTAGACATGTGGCAGAAAAGAAAAATGCATGGGACACAAATAAACAGGTGACACAGAAGCCTATGATAGATATAAGCTGGTCTGTAACCAAGTCACAAAGGAGATTAGGCAGGCAAAGGCAGATTATGAGAAATCTTTGGCAAAGGACGCAAAGGAAAACAGCAAAGAGTTCGTTACCTATGTAAACTCTAGAAGGAAGGGATGAATCGGATTGGTCTACTGGATATTGATGGTTCAACTGTTGATGCTCCTGTTTAGGTGGCTAACAAACTAAATGAGTATTTTGCATCTACATTCAAACATGAGAAGTTATTCAGGGAGGGGAATGCCAGATGTGAGTTAAACTCTGGCAGTGAGCTAGATGATTTTGTAATAACTGAGAGGAATGTGGAGTAGAAATTGTTGAAGACAAACATAAAAAAGGCACCCGGGTGGATGGGATCTATCCAGTTATATTCAAGGAGGCAGAAAAGGAAGTATGAAAATCCTTAGACATAATTATGAGAGTTTCTTTGGACTCAGTGGAGGTACCAATGGACTAGAGATGTGCAAATGTGACCACAGTTCACAAAGGAAGATCAAAAGGTGACAAGTAATTATAGACTTGTTAGTTTAACTTCTGTTCCAGAAAATTAATGGAGGTACTGGTTAAAGAAGCACTGCAGGATCATGTAGACAAGACTTCAGTTATAGCTCCGACACAACATGGTTTTGTTAATTGAAAGTCTCGCTTGATCAATTTGATTGGATAATATGATGTGGTCTCAAAGGAACTGGATACAGGGAATAACTTTGATATCATATATTTGGATCTTAGAAAGGCTTTTGATACTGTTGCACATGGAAGACTGCTGAACAAATGTTATTAGTGGAGTCCCTCAGGGTTCAGTGTTTGGTCCATTGTTGTTTTCTGTATTTATAAATGATATTGATGATGGAATATCAAGCTTAACATCCAAGTTTGCAGACGATACAAAGGTTGGCATGTTTGTTAAGGACACTAATGACAGTATGCTGCTGCAACAGGATCTAGAAAAATTGAGCAGATGGGCTGAGATGTGGAAAATGAAATTTAACATTGACAAATGTAAAGTACTACATATGGGAAGCAGTAACCCCAGAGTAACATATCAACTCTGTGGTACTACACTGACAGTGGTAGAGAATGAAAAGGACCCGGGGGTAATTGTGCAGGCAGATATGAAGTTTTCTGAGCAGTGCAGATGGTCTGCAAGAATAGCTCATGGTGTCTTGTCAACGATATACAGGAATTATTCTAGCAGGGATAAGGAGGTGATTATAACCTTGTATAAGGCAACAATGGTCAGGCCACACTTTGAATACTGTATACAGGTCTGGAGGCCCCATTTTAAGAAGGATGTAGAACTGTTGGAATGAGTACAGAGAAAGGCAACAAGATTAGTGAATGGAACAAAGTGTTGGTCTTACGATGAGAGGCTTATGTTTTGCAAATTACAGTCTCTGGAGACTAGGCACCTGCAAGGTGAGCTGTATAAAGCCTTGTATGGTTTGAGCATGCTCAATGCTGATGGGATTCTTCCTCTTGCTCAGAATAATCACCTGAGAGGGCATAAATTCAAATTGAGGAAAGACAGATGTAGGATATATGTGTGGAAGTTTGCCTTTAGCCAGCAGGTAATTGTTTGGTGGAACAGACTTCCATCCTTTGTTGTGGAAGTTGATAGCCTAAAAAAAATTAAGGCCGAACTAGATGGTATTTGGAACGAATGGAGGGGTGAAATGGGAACTTTTTTTATTTTTTTTTATTTTTTTTGACTGATGATGCATAAGCTTGCTTTCTTTCATCATCTTATGCCTCTAAAGATTTGAGCAATATGGGTATGAGACCAAGTGCTTTGGTGTCATAATCATTTTACTCAAATCCGTAACAACAAGTTTCCTCAGTTTAACATTTCAATGACATCAAGCATCTCAATATTGCAAATATTTATTATCACTCTGTCTATAGGTTATTTACTCACTGTGTGTGTGTGTGTGTGTGTGCTGTATCACTGATGGGTGACACCCATCAAAAATGGGTTTAAGCACAGGTATGGGGAAATGGAATACATTTTAAATAAATAGGAATATGCTTCTCCATTGGAGCAATGCTATCTATATAAAGTGCATAGCATAATCTTTATGCCATGCCCTTTCAATTGTTGAGGACTTCCAGTATATAATACCGATGCACTCAGTAGCAAACTTTGATCAATGTTATGTGCTGACTGAGCCTAAGAACTAATTGTTTTGTTGAACTAATAGCTCATCTTCATGGCATTTCCACTAAGACCGCTGCATTTTTAGTTATTTAATTTAATTATATGAAAGAACAAATCCATTTCATTAATTACAATAAAAACTAACCTCTTTGTCATGGTCATCAAGTAGCTCCTCTTCTCCTTGGCAGCTGAGTGGTGCAGGACTTGGACTAAGACTAGAAAGTGGTGAATCACTACCTTGCAGACTTGTGGGACTTCTGACATGGACTATTTCAACAGTCTCTGTTTTCACTGGTGTTTGAGAAGACTGTGATCCTTCTAGAGAATGGTAAATAATTTGAGCAGGCTTCAGCACTTTTCCTGTCTGGATGTAAATTCTTCCATCCAAAAACTAACAAAACATTTTAAAAAGTTTTAATTATACTTTACATTTAACACACAGTAAGAGACAATTTTGGAAATAAACTAAAATTATATTGCACTAACAGAAAACAACACCAGAGCAAAACACTTCTTAATTATATTAAATAAAATAAAAATGTTGCTGCTTAACAGGTAATTCAGTGATGTAATCCCCAGATTAATTCACACCCTCCAAAAGCTCCCATCACCACATGTATATACATGCATAAAGTGCTTATTGTCTTCCCTACATTCATTCATGTCCTAAATCTCATGTAATAACTACACTCGTAGTGGTTATAAAACTTTATATTTGACTCTTTCAGAAAGATTTGCCAAACCCTCTCATATATGTCATTATTTTTTTCTTGAAAAAGAAAATATATCTGGCTCATTCAGAAAGATTTGTTGGGACCTCCAAGATTTTATTAAAACTAGACCAACAAAAATCTGGGATTGTCCATACTCACCAGATGTGGGCCCCTGTTCTGGAATAGCAGCATGGATTGCTTGAGTATGTGCTATTATTATCTTCAGTATGGCTGTCCATCTATATTTCAATCCTTGATTGAAATTTCAATCCTTCTAAAACTCAATCTTGTCTTATATCTCACAAAAAAAGGATTCTTCTGCTCCTATGCTTATTTTTGGTGACACTCCGATTTCTATGCAAACTGATACATCTCTTTTGGGAATTACCCTGACTTCTAATTTCTCTTGGCGCAAGCACATTACAAATATTGCTTCCCTCTGCATCTAAAAAACTTGGTTTTCTCTTTCGCTCTCAGCATTACTTTTCTTCCAAACAGCTACTCACTCTATATAAATCGCAAATCCGCCGTACCATGGAATATTGTTCCCATATCTGGGGTGGTGGCCCCAAAATCTCTCTCGGGCTTCTTGATTCCATTCAGAAGAGAGCAGTTAGGTTAATTAATGATTCATCTCTAACAGAGTCTCTCCACTCGCTGTCTCATAGACGTACTGTTTCTACTGCATGCCCCTTCTACAGATATTTCCATGGGCACTGTTCTTCTGAATTGGCTTGTATAATTCCCACTCTCTCCTTCAAAACAGTCCGGACACGTGCAGCCACCAGCTAACATCCATTTACTGTCCAACTTCAAACTCACAGAACCAACTTTTCATCTTCCTCGTTTATTCATTCAAATGTCGTTTTCTGGAACAACCTTCCTTCATACGTATTTCCTGAAAATTACAGTCTACAGAAGTTCAAGTCCAATGTCAACAAATATCTTCTTTCATCTTCTCAACCTCCAACCCAAGCACGGTAATAGGCCGCCGTAGCCTAGTGGTCAGGCGCGCGGGTGCATAAGTACACGTGCCTTGAGTGACCGGGGTTCAAGCCCGTGACTGCTGAATACGGTGCTGTTTCTTGTATTCTGTATATCTTGTGAACTCCTCTGACCGTTTGGTCGTCCGGGAGTATAAACAGAAAATTTATTTATTTATTTATTTATTACTAAGTACTATAGGTTCTAATACCGCTCATGTTTGGGGTTTACATAAAAAGAAAGAAAAAAAAAAAAAAACAATAGCTGGGAATGAATCTGTTTCAAGACAGGATGAGAATATGAGAACTTCTTCTTAATGGCAGAGTCAGCACTGAGGGCGTCGGTGTAAATTATGACAGGTGAAATGGTAAGCTCAATAATCTTATTAAGCGCTAACTTAATGGCATATAATTCAGCTATGAAGGTGAATGGTAATTTCAGCCACACTACTGCTATCTAGTGGTAGTGTGGCTGAAATTACCATTTTGTCAGTTTTGGAACCATCTGTATAAATTTTATAGGCATGTTTGTTCCTAGTAGCATGAACTGAGTGTAACTGTCTGATATTGTAAGGTGGTATAATTTTTTTCCCACATGGAGAAAGTGCACATCTCATGATGTGCACTTTCTCCATGTGGGAAAAAATAAGTCCAAGGTGGAACAGGTGCAGTTGTGTCCTGAAAAATTTCATGTAAATTGACATTCCAACTCTGAACAAGTTCCTTAATCCTAAGTGAAGCAGGTCTATTTCATTTGGCTTGCTATCATAGAATGACTCCCACCGAGTATTATAGAGATACTCCCAACTGGGGTGTGATGGTAGACTCTGGATCTTAGCAGCATAGTGGAGCAGTAGTGTTTTTCTACGCAACTGTAATGGGGTATCATGCATCTCAATATAAAGACTTTGGATTGGAGAAGTCCTGAAAGCTCTTAAGGCTGTCCTCAGAGCACTGTGCAGTATGACGTTCACTCGTTCTAATGTGCTTACCCCAGCAGAGTCATATATTGAAGAACCGTAATCCAAGCGTGAACGGATTAGGGACTTGTACAGGTGTAGTAAGGTATACCGATCAGCTCCCCATGACATGGACGAGAATGATCGAAGTATATTCATATGCTTTAGACAAGTAGTTCTTAAATGAGTGACGTGAGCTTGGAAGTTTAGCTTGCTGTCCAATATCATTGGATTTTGATGATGATGTAAAAAGTTACATCATCAATATGTTTCTGTTGGACATAAATTCTGTCTAAGAGCATTTGGGCAGAATAGCCATCCCAGTTTGCCTTACTAAACTTCCTATTGGATTGTTGCTTAGGATTTTGAGTTACAGCTGTTTGTATTGAGCAAATAATTAGAAAGTGGTCACTGTTAACGGGATCAGATAATAACGACCATGTCAGGATTGGAAAGATGGATAGAGAGCAAATTGCCAAGTCAACTGCAGAAGTAGATCCTGTATGTAGGTGGATGTAATTAGGAGATTCAGTGTTTAGTAAATTAAGATCACTATCATTCATAAATTCTTCAATTAATTTGCTGCTTCTGTCCATTGTAGCGGACTCCCACAATGGATGGTGTCCATTAAAGTCACCGAAAAGACAAATTGGAGTTGGGAGTTGGGAAGAGGTAGTGATGGTTGAATATAAACGGTGACAAGAGTAATTGATGTACCAACTGCAATACGAGTAGCCACAGCTTCTGGATTTATTATTAACCTGATCGGCTTGGATGGCATGTTAGAATTAACCAGAATGGCTATTCCTCCACTTGCAGGAGACTCTGAGTTTCTATCTCATCTATACATCATATAATTGGAGAATTTTGGCAAAACTTGGGGTGACAAGAATGTTTCCTGTAGGCATACAGCTATGGGGTTGAATTGAGCTATTAAATCTCTTAAGCCATCAGAACGGCTGCTTAGTCCTCTGCAGTTCCACTATATGATGTTATGCAATATTCAGGTTTATTTGAGGATGATTTATCTGGCTGTTTTTTTGGATGCGGGACATTTGTTCCAGTCTTTTTTTTTGGGAATGTAGGGCAACCAGTATCCATAGTGTCATTGGCATGCAATTCTAGGATGGGTTCCTCATAATCCGGGTGTACATCTACTTCCATACTGTTTGTTTGAGGTTCAACTTTCTTACAATCTTTAGTAGTTTTCATCCTTTCTGTGTCCTGCGAGACTGTTGGAGTATCAGTTGGGGGCGTCTCCGTAGCCAGGTGGGAAGGAGCAGCAGTGTGTATCACACACTTCTTGATTAGACCGGGGTTCGAGCCCATCACCACCAAATATGGAGGATGCGGAAAGGTCAGGGAATGACCACTGCATATTCACAGAGCAATATGGCCTTAGTTGCTAATGCTCCTAAAAAAACCAAATAACAAATAATAAATATCAGTTGGGATACCAATTGGGGTCTTTTTGGCTTCACTGGTTTTAGGTTTAGGAGTATCTTTTCTGGAGGCTGATAAGGTTTCTTTAACCAAATTTGCCAAAGAGGTGTTCGGTGGTATCAACACGTCTGTTTGAGCACGGCAGTTGAAAAAATATTTTTTTTTTTTTCAAAATTACGCAAAAAATAATTTTGATATCATATACTTGGATTTCAGGAAAGATTTTGACACTGTTAGGCATGGAAGACTACTGTACAAATTGGAGCAGAATAGTATTAAGGGTAAGTTGCTACAATGGATAAAAGGATGGTTGAGTGGGAGAAGACAGATGGTGGAAATCAATGGATGCTGCTCTTCATGGACTAATGTTATTAATGGAGTCCGACAGGGTTCGGTGTTGGGTCCACTGTTGTTTTGTATATTTATCAATGATATTGATGAAGGTATATCAGGCTTAGTGTACAAGTTTGCAGATAATACAAAGGTGGGCAGGGTTTTAATGACAGTAATGGGAGTGTGCTACTGCAACAGGATCTAGAAACTTTGGGCAGACGGGTTGAGATGTGGAAACTGAAGTTTAACCTTGACAAAAGCAAAGTACTGCATATCGGTAAAAGTAACCCCAGAGAAATGTATCAACTGTGTGGTACTACACTTAAGGTGGTAGAAAATGAAAAAGACCCGGGAGTAATTGTGCAGTCAGATATGAAGTTTTCTGAGAAATGCAGACAGGCTGCCAGGGCAGGTCATGGGGTTTTGTCAATGTTATATGGGAATTTTGCTAGCAGGGAAAAGGAGGTGATTGTCCCTCTGTATAAGGCAATGGTCAGGCCATGCCTTGAGTACTGGAGGCCTCATTTTAGGAAGGATGTAGATTTGCTTGAGAGTGTACAGAGAAGGGCAACAAGATTGGTGAGGGGAATGAAGGGATCCTCTTACCAAGAGAGGCTTATGTTCTGCAAATTGCAGTGGCTGTAGACTAGGCACCTGCGCGGTGATCTGATTGAGGCGTATAAGTCCTTGAATGGGGGTTGAGCACTCCTGAATTCTGAAGGGATTCTTCCACTTGTTCAGATTACGAACTAATTCAAATTAAGGAAAGACAGATGTAGGGAAATTTGCCTTTAGCCAGCGGGTGGTTAATTGCTGGAACAAACTTCCATCTGCCGTTGTGGAAGTTGATAGGTTAAATAAATTTAAGGAGAAACTGGACAAACATTTAGAGGGAATGGTTGTGTGAAATTTTTTTTTTTTTTTTTTTTTTTTGGCTGGTGCTGCATAAGCTCATACACTTGCTTTCTTGGATCACATGCCACTACTACTAACTACAGTGGATGGCAAATCAGGAGTGCAGAAGGTTAAAATGATGGATCCAGTTGGTACGACATTTAGATCTTTTTTCATTTTTATGCACCTCGCACTGATTACCTTCTGATTACTAAGTTTGTGGACTAATTCCTCCTCAGACACTGAAAGCAGGTCCCACTCTGTAATGATGTCTTTCAATGAATTTAAAGTATTGAGGGGATAGTGGCAACCCACCAAATGTTTTTTTTCTTCAATAGCCACTCAGAACGTTTGGTGGTGGCTGTTTTAACTAGGGTCTCCTGATTGTAATCTCTTCACCATTTTTGTGATCCTGCAATAGATTCTAAATATTTTTCGATCATAAATGGTGATAGCTTGCCCACAGGCTGAGTAGACAGAGAGTGTATCACCAGAAAGTTAAGGAGGTTATGACAGTCTACTTCTCTTCGAAGTCTTTTGGGTTGGTTTGAGTAATTTTCATTGGATATTACTGACCTTGAGCTTGATGGCTCTAAATGAGGAAAATTATTTACGCCCATCTTTGCTCCTTTTATTTCCGGGAGAGTAACTGTTTTCTCCCACGTTACCGGCCCTGCCACGGAGGCAGGAGCTGTGCCACCAGTGACCAAGTGGTTGAGGAAGTTACTTGAGTTAGTACGGATTAAATAAATATATATGTATAAAGAAAGAATCCAGAAAATTTTCTTTCTGGATTCTTACTTGAAAGCTTTTAAGTAAAGAATCATTTAAGTAAAACAGGAAGAAAAGACACTAAAATAAATAGAACTTATTCGTTGAGTAAGAGCACTCTACATATATGGCCAAAACCCTCCAGCAATATGAAAGCACGACGAAACAAATGGCCCTCAGTCCCCAGCAGCTTTCACTCTCCCTCTTACGGCAGCGAGAGGATTAGAGTGGAAGCAGAGGGTGCTAAGAATCTCTGGGTACGACCAGGCTGCTATGCACGGAAACTGAACTTGGCCTGTTATAACGTAAGAACACTCATCGGTGAAGACAGGATATTAGAGCTGGAAAAGGAATTAGAAAATGTGAATTGGAATATCATCGGTTTGGCTGAAACAAGAAGAAGAAATTAATCACTTATAAGTTTATCAAGTGGAAATCTGCTATACACCAATGGAAACAGTGAAAGGAGTGAAGGTGGAGTTGGGTTTCTGGTCCATAAAGATTTTAAAAACAACATTTTGGAATTCAAAAGTACATCACCAAGAGTGTCAAGACTAATACTTAACATTTCTAAGAGATACAAGCTAAAGATTATAATGATTTATGCACCAACATCGAGCCATGATGATGAGGAGGCTGAAGAAATGTAGACAGAAATTGAGAGTCTTCTAGATGAGCCGAAAACCCACTACACTATTATTATGGGAGACTTCAATGCTAAGGTTGGAAAAAGACAAAACAGTGCAGAAAGGGGAACTATAGGAAATTTTGGAATTGGTGAAAGAAATGAAAGAGGTGAAAGAGTTGTGGAATTTGCAGAATCTCAAGGACTGTCAGTAATGAACACTTTTTTCAAGAAAACGGTGAACAGAAAGTGGACATGGAAGAGTCCAAATGGATTAACTACTAATGAAATCGACTTCATCCTCACTAACAGAAGATATATTGTGAATGATGTTACCGTCCTGAATAAGGTAAATGTTGGAAGTGATCACAGAATGGTAAGATGTACACTTGATATAGATGTAGGAAAGTAAAGGAAAAAACTGACTCGAGTAAATAATACAAAGGTCTTTGAGATAAGAGAAGAGGAGAAAAAGCAGTATGTACTTGAACTTAAGAACATGTATGAGCTTCTGCAGACTGCTGAGGACCAAGATATCGACGAGGAATATTACAACTTTTTGAAAGTGATAAAGCCAAAGAAACCTATAGGGAAAAAGAAATCCAAAGAAGAAAAAATTAGTCAAGAAACACTTGTCATGATGAACCGAAGATGACAAATGAAAAGCAAGAAAAACACTGACAGGGAGAAAATTGAGTATACTGAGTATACTGAGTTATGCAAAGCCATTAGAAAGAGACTCAGAGAGGATATAAGAAGATTTAACACAAGAAAAGTAGAACAAGCATTAAGGGAAAACAAAGGATTTAAATCAGCAGCCATGAGCAGTAATACAGAAAGACAAATGATACTGAAACTGAAGAATAGCGATGGTGTACTTATAAACAGCAGAGAAGGCATAATTCAAATAGCAGAAGACTACTATAGAGAATTATACAAGGAGCAGGGGAATGATGCCAGCAGTGGGGAAGATGGATTGCAAAGTAGCAACACAATACGGCATACCCAATATTCTTCCTGATGAGGTAGAACATGCATTGAAGAAAATGAAGAATCGGAAAGCCCCGGGGGAAGATGAAGTTACTGTAGAGTTGTTAAAATTGGGAGGAAGAGACATAACACAAAAACTGGCAAGGCTCTTCACAAAGTGCATTAGAAAAGGTGTGACGCCTAAGCAGTGGAATAATGCAATCATAGTTTTGCTGCATAAGAAAGGAGATAAATCAGAAATTGGAAATTATAGACCAATTAGCTTGTTATCCCACATCTACAAGTTGTTCACAAGGGTCATTACTAACAGATTAGAAAGAATACTTGATGAGAATCAACCGAAAGAGCACGCTGGCTTTAGGACAGGATTCTCAACTATGGATCACCTTCATGTAATATCACAGCTAATGGAGAAAGCAAATGAATATAAAACACCATTATGCCTGGCATTTGTGGATTTTGAAAAGGCATTTGACTCCATACAGCATAAGGCAATATTTCGGGCACTGGAAAGACAAGCCATTGATGCCCCATATATTATGATTTTGAAGAAAATATACGAGAGTGCTACATCCTTTATTAGACTAGACAAAGACAGTAGGAAATTTAAAATTGAGAAAGGAGTTCGACAAGGAGACACAATATCTCCGAAGCTGTTTACTGCTGCCCTTGAGGAAGCTTTCAGAAGATTAGACTGGTCGCAGAAAGGAGTCAATGTGAACGGAGAGTACCTAAACCATTTACGATTTGCAATGACATTGTGGTCATAAGCCATGATCCCAAAGAATTAGAGGAAAATCTTAATCAGTTATGCACAGCTAGTAAGGATTTTGGACTAAAGATGAATATGGCTAAAACAAAAGTAATGATGAACAAGTATGCCACAGAAAGGGAAATAATGATTGAAGGAGCAGTAATTGAAAAGGTGGAGTCATATACTTATCTGGGACAAGTTATTAGCTGTAATAATGATAAATGGCTGGAAGTCAAGAGAAGAATAAATTTTGGATGGATAGCATTCAGGAAATATAGTCACATACTGAAGAGCAATATTCCAGTTTGTCTGAAACGTAAAATAATGAACCAACGTATACTCCCCACCATGACTTATGGAAGTGAAACTTGGGCACTCTCCAAAAGAATGGAAGAGAAGCTGAGAACTACACAGCGAAGAATGGAACGAATCATATTGGGAATCAGACTGTTAGATAAGAAGAGAAACACATGGATTAGGCAAAAAACTCAAGTAAAGGACATTGTTATCAAAACTAAAGAACTAAAATGGTCTTGGGCAGGACACATAGCTCGAAGACATGATGACAGATGGACTAAGAAAATAACAGAATGGTATCCAAGAGGAGCTAGAAGAAAACCTGGAAGACAAAGGCGGAGATGGATAGATGAAATTCATGAGTTTGTGGGTAGTAAATGGATGTCCAGTGCTCAAAACAGAAGGAACTGGAAAGTTGCTGGAGAGGCATTCATCCTGCAGTGGATTGAAAATGGCTGATCATGATGATGATGATGACGATATATATGGCACAAAAAATCGCTAGGTCACTATCGTTTGGCACTCGGGGCCCTTGGCTTACGTAAGAAGTCCTGGAACATATCTTTTACGTGTCTGAGACATACTGTATTTTTGGATTAACTGGAAAATTGAGAGTCTACTGTGTATATATATTTTTTTCCCTATTATTTTCTTAATTTCTGCATTTCTTCTGTAGAAGAGAGCAAAATTTATCTTGGTTTCCCAAACTGTGTACTTCACTGATTTTCTTAATTTCAATACATACTAAAATGCCATTCATTTAATTGCCACAAATATGCTGAATTATCATACATCAAACTGTCACATATGGTGAGACATCAGGTGAAATCAAATCCATAGCTAAAATTAGGACGGCATCTTTGGATTCAGGCGAGGTCCTTGTGGACTAGAAATGTGCGAATGTATCTCCAATCAAAAGGTTACAAGAGTAATTACAGACCTGTTAGCTTAACTTCTGTTCCAACAAAAATAATGGAGTCACCGATTAAAGTAATGCTGGACCACTTAGAGAGGAGTGCAGTATAACTGCACTCCCCTCTAGGTGGTCCAGCATTAAAGCAGTCGTAGCATGGATTTGTTAAGGGATGCCCTTGTCTGATTGAATTTGTTTGGATACTCTGATGTAGTAAGAAAGGGAACTGGTTGCAAAAAATAATTATGATATTATACTTGGATTTCAGGCAAGCTTTTGAAACTGTTGCACATAAAATATTGCTGTACAATTTTGGAATACTGCAGCATGGAGGGCAAGTTACTGCTATGAATAAAGGACTAGTTGAGTGAGGGAAGACAGAGTGGTTATCAATGGGCACTGCTCTTCGTAGTGGAGCCCTACACGGTTTGGTGCTAGCACCCATTTTTCTTTTCTGTATTTTTTAGTGATATTTAAGAGGGTTTATCAGGTTTAATGTCTAAGTTGACAGATGATACAAAGGGTGGTCAGTTGCATTATGACAGTAATCAAGGTATGCTACTGCAACGAGGTAGTGGTTTTATGACACAAAAGCTGCTTTAGCTATATTGCTCATGTTCAAGTTTTGTTAATACCAGTTATGTTGTTACCGATGTTGGCATATTGTTACCGATGTTGGCATTAGATGGGTTATGTAAGATTTATTAAACTGAGGAAGGTAAAGAGTTCATTTATATCTGATTGGTCTCACATAATAAGTTGAAGGGTAAATGGTTCAGTCACAAGTGATTTGGAACTGATTGGTATGCAATTTGGTAACATGGACATTCTATGTTAATATTTGTAGAAGGATAAGAGAAATTTACCTCAATATTGAGCACTATAGCTCTGTTATTACTATCAAACTCTATGTTAATGGTGAAGTGCTTTACCGTTAGTATGGTCAGACACTGAGGACATTGTGGAGGGATTACCTTTCATTAGGTGATAAGAATGTGTTAAATGTGTGTGTCCAATGCGAAGCCAGGCAAGGATGACCTCTTCGTGTCTGCTTTACCGAAAACTTGATTTCCAGGATTTGGTTGCTGTTTGATTTGGTATAATTTGTTGTTTGCTTGTTTGAAATTTCCTGGTTTGCATCCATATATCATCGGGGGCTTTTTGAATGGCACTGGTAAAGTCATTGTGTGGAATTTTATGCATGTGAGAATTTTCATTTGACGGGTGTTTTGCAACTTGATTCACACGTTCATTGCCCAGTATTCCAGAATGTCCAGGAATCCAAGTTAATCTAACTCTTTGTTTCTTTGTCCTGAGATGTGATAAGCATGAAATAATTTTTCTTAGATATGGATGAGATGAATGATCTTCTAGCTATAAAGCATATACTGTGCTTAATGAGTCTGTAAAAATTATACTTTTTACGAGGGAAGTTTTTTTTTTTTATGTGCTCTAGTGCGAGATTATTGAAAAATTCAGTGTTATATGTACTGCATTATTTTGGAAGAGATTGAGAAATCATGCTGTTTGGCAGAACCATTGCACCACCAATGCATGTTTCAATTTTGGAGCCATCAGTGTACAGGTTAGAGAAATCAGAGAATTGCATTACACAACAAGATTGTAGCTATTTCATATGATGATTTGGGATGGTGTTTTGTTTACATTTTGTGAGGTCCATGTCTTAGTTGACTGAACTGATTTCCCATGGTGAACTGATGTGGGGGTATCTCGGTAGATTTTCATTTTATCCACACTTAAGCTTCTTTGTGAAAGTAATTCTTTTAGTCGGATACCTGCCAGTTTGTATGTGCTAGGTTTGTTCATGTAATAGGTTTCCCATTTTGGAGTATACAGATATTGCCATGTTGAAGGCTTTGAATTTTTGCAGCGTAGTTCAACAGAAGAACTTCTCTATGAAAACTGAGTGGGAGTTTGTGTATCTCTGTGTATAAACTGCACACAGGTGAGGTTTGAACTGCTCCGAAAACAACACGTAATGCACCATGATGAATTGTATCTAACCAATTTAACACTTTTCCTAGCTTAGGAGTAGATGGGAGAATTGTCATCTAATCTAGATCTTATCGTTACATGATAAATGTGAAAATGTGAATAACAATCGGCTCCCCACATCATGGTAGATATTCCTTGGAGAATGTTTAATTTATGTTCTAGGAAATTTAATTTGTCATCCACAATCCTAGAAATCAGATACTATGTTTGAGTTGGATTTGTTAATTGCTAATTCTGGATCAGGATGCAACCTTCGTTTTCTGCATAAGTGTTTTGCCACTGTCTTTTGTACTTTGTTTATAGCACATTGGAGCTGTCTCTCAATTGCCCATATATTCTGTGAGTGACATTAAATAGTGAGGTAGTCAGCATATAGATATGTTTCTAGTGTGAAAAAGGTTGCACCAAGGACTGAACCTTGGGGTACCCCCATTTTTGATTGTATATTTGAGAAAGAATATGATGATAGCAGACTTGGAAAGCACTTTTATACATGAAGTTCTGGAGAAACTTTGGATAATGGCCTCGCAGTGCTAGTTTGTACAATTTGTGTAGGATCCCATATTTCCAAGTGGTAACAATAGCTTTTGTCATTATATCTATTGTTGATCTGTTTTTCCAAAACCATACTGGCTCAGGCTAAGGAGAGTGTGCAAGTCAAGAAACCATGTTAACCATTCATTCCCCATTTTTTCAAAACTTTTACCAAGACAGCTAGTGAGAGGCAATAGGGTGGATAATTATTTGGATTCGAGTGGTCCTTCCCCGGTTTTGGAAAAGCCAGCACAAATGAATGCTGCCAAGAATCTGGATACGTGTCCTCAAGGTATATCTTATTATAAAGCAGCAAGAGCATGCCTAAGGAATTTTTGGTAAAATGTTTAATCATTTGGTAGTGGATTCCATCTGGACCTGCTGTACTTTGATTTGATTTGGCTAAGGCTTTTTTTGGTTGAATGAAATCTCATGAGTTTGTGTGGAAATTAATTTTCTATTTTTCGATTTGAGCTTTATATTTTTGAAAGACTAGTCTATATGATGATATAGCTGACAATTACTCAAAGGTAGGTTTGCAATTTTTTCTTGTTCAGTTATGTCAAGACCATTCCAGCTCATTGGTTTACTGACTGTTGAATATTTGCAAGATTTGTCTAATTTTATTACATACTTCTAGATATTTCTATTATTAGATAATTCTAGTGTATGTATTTCTATTAATTTTGCTAGCAAGAGATATCCAGGACTCTTTCTTATAGAAATCTTATAGTTTGCTCATCTAAAGAAGGAGCAAACTGGTACTTTTTCCAGTTTGCTTTGCAAAATTTCCATTTTTTTTCCTCTTGTAGATTGTGATATGTCTTTTGTTAGTAGTTGACAAACAACTCAATAATGGTCACTGTTACAGGGATCATTTGAAACAGACCAGTTAAGACTAGGAAAAAAAAGCATGGGAACAGATGGCGAGATCAGCTGCAGAAGTAGGTAAATGGACATGGGTGTGAGTACCTATGTTTAAGTGTGTTAAGTTCCTACTATCTAGACATTTTTCCAATTATCTGCTCTTTTTTGTCTATACGAAGAGAACCCCAAATGGTATGATGCCCATTGAGGTCCCCCATCAAAGAGAATGGAGAGCGTAACTGGTTAACTAAATCCTTGAAGTCTTTCAATGTATATGTATGGTTAGATGGAACAATGATAAAGGTAGTTCCAATCATGATGCACATACCACAACTGCTTCAAGGGATGTTTGCAGCTAAACATGCTGGATGGAATATTAGAGTCGACCAAAACGGAGACTCCTCCGTGAGTGGTTGTTGAGGTTTTATGGTTTTGCCTATATATATATTAAATGTAATATAAAATCAAAGTTTCAGTTCATGGATAAAAATAAATAAGCAAGGTATGACAAATGCACCAAAATGCACACAGCAGCAGTAAACGATGCAAAAATATATATTAGTATGTAAGAATAGATAAGTCTGATAAAATTTGTATAATAGAGGTGAAAAATATACAAAGTGCCAAGTAGTAGAAGGGTAAGGATAGTTTCTCTAAAATTGCTTTTCTTTGAGAAATATCAGGAACTGAAAGTTGTATTTCTTTATCAAACATTCCCGATTTCCTAAGGGCTTGATTCGGACTACAGTATTTATTTTATTAGTTGCAGCAATTATGCGGATATTTTGATTATCCCGTACATTTTCGATTAAATTACGAAGCTGCTGGATGGCAATTTTGGGAATATTTTCAGTGCATAAGCTATCAAAAGCATCTATAAAAAGAATACATCCTCCTTCAACGGAAAGAAACTCTATAGATTGAAATGCATCATGAAGAAGCATGCGACTTCCGTCGACATGTGAGATAGCTAGATCTGAGCCTCTGGTAGGCAATAAAAAAAGATTGCATTTGTGTGCAATTTCATACACCAAATCCGGCTTGCCCACGCCAGGCGGTCCAATAATTAAAATACTTTGAGGAAGCCAATTAACTGAAAATGGTGAAGTTTTCTCACATAAAACGGGATCGATAAGCCAGTTCTTCAAAAGCAACTTTTCAGCATTTTCCTTCCTTCTAGTCTAAAATATCTTTTGCAGTAAAGTTGCTGGTAACATGGCTGGCTGACTACATTATTAATTTCGATTGTAATACCATTACTACGACCATGTCTCTCATCATTCCATTTCAAAACAGTCAGAGACGTTCCATTTTTTGTTTTTATACTTCTTACACATAACGTCAAAATGTTCCACTCGTTTCTCTGTTCAATGCTTACTGAAATATTTACACGGAAGTCGTAACCCTGAAGAAGAGTAGTGACAATTGGCTTAAGCTGTTCTTGATTATGTTTGCAATACATAACATTTTCAACTTTTGCGATTACAACATCAACTTCGACAATAATATCCTCAGCATTCAAACTTGACTTACTAGCCTCCATTATTTGCACCTTACTAACGAACGAGTAGAAAAAAAAATAATAATGAATAAGTATAGTAGGTTTGTAAAGGGCAAAAGAATGTTAACATCCTCTAAAAGTTATGATGAATTATGGGATGAATTACAAAGCCAGTTAAAGGTGAGGGAGCTGTAAATTAAAATGATTAATACCAAATGATTAAACAAAATAAAGTAAAATAAAAGGTGGTAGAGCTGTCATCAGATACAGGTGGGCAAATTTAGTTATAAGTCGAAAACAGGGATAGCAAAATTTCAAAATCTGATGTCAGCTGAAGTAAATATTGATACATGGTCAGGTATATCATCAGGGGACGACACCTGGCCATGTATCAAGAACTGCATTTT
Source organism: Mastigoproctus giganteus (assembly GCF_048544385.1). Lineage (NCBI taxonomy): Eukaryota > Metazoa > Arthropoda > Arachnida > Uropygi > Thelyphonidae > Mastigoproctus > Mastigoproctus giganteus. The sequence goes on along the minus strand of NC_143576.1, from coordinate 51,181,698 downwards.
TGTCTTGTCCATAACAGTGGAAGAGAGGTGAAATAACGCCAAAAATGCAAAAAGAATAACATTAGAACATTGTCTTACAGTATGGACAAGGAAGTCCCAATGCAGTGTCAATGACATGAAAATTATTAAGGTAAAAACAAGGATAAAGCAAAAATAAAATATAATTAAGTGTTTTCAGAGTGGGAAAAAAGGTTTTTGAATTACATGTAGATTTTTAAGTAAATTTGAAAAAATATATTGTTGTTGGAATTTTGTGGAAATTAGAGGAATTAAAATTATTTAGAACAGGGATATGGTATAGGGTGAAGTATTCAATTTAATACCTCACCCTATACCATTATAGATAGTCCTTGGCTCTGTGTATTTTTCACCTCCATCTATGCAAATAAATTTTATCAGACTTATCTATTCTTACATACTTATTTATATATATATATATAAAATTGTAGTGCCTGATTGAAATGCGTAAGTGTGGAGGTAGGTTTGTTTGTTGTAAACAAGCACTTGCAGAATTGAGATGAAAATCAGATCTTTGATATCGTTAAGGTTACTTCGAAGCACATGACAATCCACTGAAGAAGTGTACACATTATTTGGACTTGATTATTGATTCAGATGATTAACAATGGGCTGCCTGTTTGAACTGATTTGTTTTGATTTTTTTTTTTTTTTTTTTTATAGGGGAAACTTGGCTGGCCACCGCTGTCCATATCATCATTTGCATAAAGTTCTGGGTTCACCTTCTTGCTCATTTTCATTGATTGCCATAGCACCAATATTTTTCTGTTTTTTGTCTACAGGATTGGCAATATTTGCACTGCTTGTTGGATCATCAGCTTCTGGTTAAATTATAATGGACATATTAAACGCCTGGTCAACTTTTGGTTTTGTTTATAAGAGGAGAGTACATGCTGAGTCCACTATTGAGATGTTAGGGGGACTGAGAAGTTAGTTTATATTGCAGTCGATTTTATTTTCTGTACTGACATTGCTGCTACTTATGATCTGACTGCTGGGAGTAATGGTATCTGCCTTTTGGTTTCTAAGTATGTGACCTTATGTTCAGTTTTATATTTCTGAATTTGCTTCTCTCTCTTTTCCATATACTACAGTCTATGGAATAGGCAGTGTAGTCTCCTTTGCAGTTAGAGCAATTAGCATTAACATTAGTAGAGGCATACAATGCAAGAAAGCAAGCTTATGCAGCATCAGCCAAAAAAAAAAAAAAAAACCCCTCCCGTTTCATCCCTCCATTTGTTTCAAATGCCTGTCCAGCTTGGCCTTAAATTTATATAGGCTATTAGCTTCCACAACAAAAGATGGAAGCTTGCTCCACCAATCAACTACCCACTGGCTAAAGGCAAATTTCCGTACATCTATTCTACAACTATCTTCTTTAATCTGAAACTGTGCCCCCTCAGGTTCTTAGTCTGAGCAAGATGAAGAATGCCATCAGCATTCAGCTTGCTTAATCCATTCAAGGCCTTATACACCTTAATCAGATCACCTCGCAGGTGCCTACTCTTCAAGCGCTGCAAGTTCCAGAACTTAAGATTTTCTTGGTAAGAACACCCCCTTTGTACGCCTCACCAATCTTGTTGCCCTTCTTTGTACTCATCAACTCTACATCCTTCCTAAAATGAGGCTTCCAGACCTGTACACAGTACTCTAGGTGTAGCCTCACCGTTGCCTTGTATAATGGGATTATCACCTCCCTGTCCCTGCTAGCAAAATTCCTATATATCATTGACAAGACTCCATGACCTGCCCTGCTCAGTGAACTTCATATTTGGCTGCACAATTACCCCCAGGTCTTTTTCACTTTCCACTTCCCTGAGTGTAGTACCATCCAGTTGGTATGTTTCTCTTCGGTTATTGTTACACATATGCAGTACTTTGCATTTGTCAATGTAAACTCCAGTTGCCACTTCTCAGCCCATTTTCCCAACTTATCTAGATCCAGTTGGAGTAGCATACTGTCATTACTAACGTTTACAACCCTGCCAACCTTTGTATCATGTGAAACTTGGACAATAAACCTGATATACCTTCATCAATATCATTGATAAATATGTAAAACAAAAATGGGCCCAACACTGAACCCTGGGGAACTCCACTAATAACATTTGTCCACGAAGAGCAGTGTGCACTGATTACCACTCTCTGTCGTCTCCCATACAACCATCCCTTTATCCATTGCAGCAACTTTCCCTTAACGCCATACCTCTCCAATCTGTACAGCAGTCTTCCATGTGCATCAGTATCAAAAGCTTAGCTGAAATCCAAGTATATGATATCAAAATTATTTTTGGCATTCAGTTCTTTTGTGACCACATCATAGTATTGAATCAAATTGGTCAGACAAGACTTCTCTTTAACAAACCCATGCTGTGTCTTAACTATTACTGCAGGCTTGTCTAGATGATCCGGCAATGCTTCTTTAACCAGTGATTCCATTATTTTCCTGGAACTCAAGTTAAACCAACAGGTCTATAGTTACTTGTGTCACCTTTTGAATGCACTTTGTGAATTGGTGATATATTTGCACACCTCCAGTCCAGGGGACCTCCCCTGAGTCCAAGGAAGCTCTCATAATTATGCTAAGGGTTTGCTTACTTCCTTTGCTGCCTCCTTTAATATAACTGCATAGATCCCATCCACCCCAGGTGCCTTCCTTATGTTTAACTTCAACAATTTCTCCTCCACTTTGCTCTCAGTTATTACAAAATCACTTAGCTCCCTGTTAGCCTTTGATAAACATTTGGCACTCCCCTGATTGAATAACTCCTCATGTGTGAATGTAGATGCAAAATACTCATTCAGTTTATCAGCTACCTGAGCATGATCATCAATAGTCAACCCATCTATGTTAAGTGGCCCAATCTGATTCATCCCTTTCCTTTTAGAGTTTACACAAGTAAAGAATTCCTTGCTGTTTTTCTTTGCATGCTTTGCCAAAGATTTCTCATAATCTGCCTTCACCTGCCTAACCTCCTTTGTGACTTGATTACAGACTAGTTTATACCTGCCATAGGCTTCTGTGTTGCCTTTATATGCATCCCATACATTATTCTTCTCTGTCACAAGCCTCATTAATTCATCTGACATCCACTTAGGCCTAAACCTTGAACAGTATTTCTTAGTTGGAATAAAAAGTCTAGTAGCCTCCAAAATTAAGTCCCTGAAGGCTTCCCATTTAGAATTCATTGTTGGTAACATCATCAGTTGATCCCACTGTACAGAATTTAGAAACTGTCTGGGAACTCTGTAGTCACCTTTACGAAAGCAATAGCCCTTTCCTTTAGCCTTGCTGGTAGTTACATCTTTAAATAATTCCCACATCAATATTGTGATCATGTCGCCCAGTGGTTCCTTTATCTGCAGATTCTTAATGCATGAAGAACCACTACTGATAATCAGATCAAGCGTATTACTCCCTCTGGCTGCCTCTCAGACATGTTGCTGTAGAAAACAATCATCCAATAAATCCACAAAAGTCTTGCTAGTGTGCGAGTGATCAACTCACAAGTTCCAGACATTCTGATTTACCTGCCCACTCCATTTCTCTGCACAACTGCTCATTATACTCATTAAGCCTATAACACACCTACTCTCATTTTTCCTTTCCCAGTGCTTATTTCACACCAAACAGACTCAACTCTGCATTGTCCACCACCATCAATTGGATGCACTTCCTTAGATTTTTATGTGTTTCATAACTAACAACATAACCCCTCCTCCCTTCCTATCCTCGCTATACACATTGTACTCCCAAAATTCCAACTCTGCACTGCCTATATCTGTGTGACACCACGTCTCTGATATCCCAACAATATCTTCCTTTGATGTCTTGACTAGCACTTCAAGCTCATCAAATTTATTAACTATACTCCTAGCATTGGTGTACATGCAAGTATACATGCACATGTTCCTAGCCACCCTAACACAGCCCATGTATTTACTTGTTCCAGTATGACTCCCAGCAGTCCTGGAAATCTCCATTACCTTGCTTTCCAGTCTGCTGCCCATTCTAATAGAAGCAGTGCATGAATCACATTTGCCTCTGCCTGTGGCCACTGTTAACCTTTTAGTCTGTGTAATCCCCCCAAGCCATCAGTTTTCCGACCCACTTAACACTTCCTCGATAGCATCAGCAAATATTTTTGCACCCTTTCTATTTAAGTGTATCCCATCCCTGTAGAAGCAGCTCTCCAATGAAGTGGCTGTGTATTGCATTCTTATATCTCTTGGTAAGAGGAGCCCTTCTTTCCCACAATCCTGCTGTCCACCTCTGTACACGTTGAAGCAAATCTACATCCTTCCTAAAATGAGGCCTCCAGACCTGTATGCAGTACTCAAGGCGTAGCCTGACCATTGCCTTATACAGAGAGACAATCACATCCTTTTCCCTGCTAGCAAAATTCCTGTATATCATTGACAAAACCCCATGACCTGCCCTGGCAGCCTGTCTGCATTGCTCATAAAACTTCATATCTGACTGCACAATTACACCCGGGTCTTTTCATTTTCTACCACCTTAAGTGTAGTACCACACAGTTGATACATTTCTCGGGGATTACTTCTACCCATATGCAGTAATTTGCATTTGTCAAGGTTAAAATTCAGTTGCCACATCTCAGCCTATCTGCCCAAATTTTCTAGATCCTGTTGCAGTAGCACACTGCCATTACTGTCATTGAAACCCTGCAAACCTTTGTATCATCTGCAAACGTCTACACTAAGCCTGATATACCTTCATCAATATCATTGATAAATATACAAAACAAGAGTGGACCCAACACCAAACCCTGTGCGACTCCACTAATAACATTTGTACACGAAGAGCAGCGCCCATTGATTACCACTCTTTGTCTTCTCCCACTCAACCATCCTTTTATCCATTGTAGCAACTTACCCTTAATACCATTCTGCTCCAATTTGTACAGTAGTCTTCCATGCGCAACAGTGTCAAAAGCTTTTCTGAAATCCAAGTATATGATATCAAAATTATTTTTTGCATCCAGTTCCTTTGTAACGAAATCATAATATCCAATCCAATTTGTCAGACAAGACTTTTCCTTAACAAACCCATGTTGTGTCTGAATTATTGCTGCAGTCTTGTCTAGATGACCTGCAATGCATCTTTAATCAGTGACTCTATTATTTTACCTGGAACAGAAGTTAAACTAACTGGTCTGTAATTACTCGTATCACCCTTCAACACCCCCCCCCTTTGTGAATTGGGGATAACTTTGTACATCTCCAGTCTGTGGTGACCTCCCCTGCTTAGTTGCTTTGCCACTTTTTTTTTTGTTAGTTGTTGGTGCATCGGCTTCTGTGATCATATTGCACCTCCCAAGGTTTTCGCATTTTCTACTCTGATCCAAGCCCGAGGTGGGTTTCGAACCCACAACCTTTGGGTTGCCAGGCAGGCACCCCACCTGACTAGCCCAGTCGGCTTGCTTTGCCACCTCCTTTAATATAATTGGATAGATCCCATCCACCCCAGGTGCCTTTTTTTATGTTTAACTTCAACAATTTCTCCTCCACTTTGCTCTCAGTTATTACAAAATCATTAAGCACCCTGCTACAATTTGATAACCTTCTATCAGTTTCAATCCTAAATAACTCATGTGTGTGAATGTAGATGCGAAATGCTCATTCAGTTTGTTTGCTATCTGTGCAGGATCATCAACAGTCGAACCATCGATATCAAGTGGACCAATCAGATTAATCCTCTTCCTTTTAGAGTTTATATAAATAAAGAAATCCTTGCTGTTTTTCTTAGCAATCCTTTTCTAAAGATTTTTCATAATCTGCCTTCGCCTGCCTAACCTCCTTTGTGACTTGATTACAGACTATTATATCTGCCATAGGCTTCTGTGTCACCTGATAATTTATATGCATCCCAAGCATTTTTCTTAATAATAATAGGAAAATGAATGTTACTTTCCTTCCAGATCTATTAAAGTACTTTCTTTTGGATTATATATTCCACTTTTAGTAATGCTTTAAATATAGAAATGATTCAGGGTTTCCAGAAAGAGCAAAAATTCACAGACAAAATCACTTGATCACAATAACTTTTTTTTTTTTTTTTTTAAATAAAAACCCCAAACATGAAAGGTATTAGAAACCTATAACACTTAGTACTGTTTGTGGGTTGAGAAGAGGAAAGAAGGTACTTGTTGACATTAGACTTCAATAAATATTTGAAGATTGTAATTTTCAAGAAGTTGGTTCTGTGAATTGAAGCAACATGGTAAAAGGAAGCTGACTAGTTGCAGCACATGTTCTAATTGGTTTGGAAGGGGGGGTGCAATCATAGAAGCCAATTCAGAGGAACAGTGCCCATAGAAAAGCCAATGAGCAGATACACAAAGTCTACGAGACAAGGAGTGGAGAGATTTTGTAAATCAAAGTCATTAATTAACCTGAGTGCCGTCTTTTGAGGGGAGTCTAGATGTCTGGCACAGACTATGGAAGTACCAGTTATGGGAACAATATTTCATGATAGGGTGAATTTGAGATTTATACAGGGTGAGTAGGTGTTTCGAACAAAAATAACACTGACAGCGACAGAGAAAACACAATTTTTAGATATAGAGAAACAATATTTGTGATTGATATGCTTAGAAGTCAGGGTAATCCCTAATTGAAAAAAAATTTAATCGTGTCTATAAATCTGAGTGTCATACAAGATGAGTATAGGAGCAGAAGAATCCTTTTGCTGAGATATAACAAGGCTGAGTTTTAGGAGTACTGAAATTAACTAAGGTTTCTTTGCCTCCACTGAAGATCTAGAGATGGAGATCAGCATTTAAGGTTTGTTGTTGTTTGTTGATTTATTGTGCTATTAAGGCCATGCACCTATTACAATATTAGTTGGTACAGGCTTGATATACTAAACATGTGCATTCAAATCAGATGATATTTGTTTATCGTTCTCAGGAAGGTAAAGAGATCGTTTATATCTGGTCAGTCTCTGAGAATTTGCTGTAAAGTCAGTTGATTAGAAGAATGTAGATGTGAAGAGAAAGCTATTTGTCGTTCTTTCAAGTATAATGGGCATTCAAGGATAAGGTGTTTTACTGTGAGTTGAAATTGTCAGTTGCTGCATAGTGGAGTATCCTCCAGTGAGAGTAGGTAACTATGAGTTAGGTCCATATGTCCAATCTGCAATCTAGAAAGTACAACTTCTTCCTTCCTATTCCCTCTTTGGCTTGATGGCCACTGCTTGTGATTATTTTTAGTTTGGTAGAATTTATTGTTTTGGTTCTCCTGCCAAAAGCCTATAGCCTATTAACAGTCAGATTAAGTTCTTTTAAAAGGTGTTTTATTCACATAACTAAAGGTTGGTTAGCAGAAGGGTGGTTTTGGCACGATATTGTTTGTTTGTTTTTTTTTTTTTTTTTTAAGGAGCATTACCAACTAAGGCCATATTGCTCCGGGGATATGCGGTGGTCATTCCCTGACCTTTCTGCACCCTCCGTATTTGGTGGTCACGGGCTCAAACCTCGGTCTAATCAAGAAGCATGTGTTACGCACTGCTGCTTTTACCCACCTGGCTACGGAGGCACCTGATATTCTGTGAATAGTGAAAAGTATCTGCTAGTTTGGGCAGGGATCTAATTTTATATGTATAGCGTAATATAAGTTGTTGTCTTCTGAGAGAGAGAGAGAGAGAGAGAGAGAGAGAGAGAGAGAGAGAGAGAGAGAGAGAGAGAGGGGGGGTCCATGCTGTTTGGCCTATAGCCTATGTATTGATTGGAGACGTGAGATATGCTCCTCCGACTTAAGCCAGTGAAGGACACTAGGTCTTAGTGAGCTTATACACTAGTGCTCCGTCCACAGTCAAACTTCAATCTCATTAAATCTCTATATAATCATAACAAGATAAGGCAATCAGCTGCTCACTTAGCATCCGCCAAAAAAACCTAAAAAATTTCCCATTTCACCCATCCATTCACTCCAAATGTTTGTCTAGTTCAGCCTTGAATTTATTTAAGCTGTCCACTGCTACAACTATAGATGGAAGTTTGTTCCAGAAATCAATCACTCACTGGCTAAAGGCATATTTCCGCACATCTATTCTACAATTGTCTTTCCTCAATTTGAATTTATGTCCCTTTATGTGATTAATCTGGGCAAGAGGAAAAATCCCATCAGCAGTGAGCTTGCTCGAGCAGGTAGTAATATTATGCAAGAATAAAATGCATACTTTAATAAAAATCTGCTTCTCAAGATTTTCATCATCATTAACCTTCTAAGTAGTTTTAGATATAATTTAGAGCTAACGCCTCAGGTTATGTAAGTAACTAATGTACAAGTTAGTGTAATTGCATCATTTCAGTACATAGCCAACTACTTAAATAGTTATAAATTGGCATCATTAAGTATTATCCAACAATATACTAAATAAATCAAATATTTAAAAGCAATAATCACTGTAATCCAATCCGCTTAACTGAGGAGCCCTGACGAAGCATGTCCGCTCACCTCGAATGCCATCAATAGCCTTCAAGTTGCCATGATATTGCACTACATCAAATAAGTAACAGTTCACCCTAGGAGAAGACTATTATTACTTATTCTCAGCGGATGCCATCACCCATATGGCCCCATCTTGGAGCTTATTGGCTCCTCATCAGTTGGTGGGCACCTTGTGTTGAAATAATGACAACCCAGTTGTGAAGTATAAATCCACGAAATGAGAGATGCCTGATGGTGTGGAGTAATTTATCCTCTGAGAATAAGTAACAATAGTCTTCTCCTATGGTGAAGTGTTGTTGATTCGAGGTAGTGCAATATCATGACAATTCGTGAAGGTATTCACAATATGAGATATACTTAATGATGCAATTGCATTAATTTTCAAAAATTTAAATGCTTTTACAATTGCGATAAGATTTCGCAATAATATTGTGCAAAAATAAAAGCAGAATATTATGCAAGACAGTGGGTAGTAATATTATGCAAGATTTTGATCAACATCAACTTCCTAAGTAGCATAAGTATGTAAGTTTCGATCAAACCATTCAAAAATTTAAACGGTTTTACTCTAGTGCCGCCATAGATGTTTTCACATAAAATGAAACATCTTTCGTGCATACAGGGTACACACATGGTTTTTTTTATAAGTGTCGTTGACATTCTAAGGTCTGTAAAATAAAGTAAAAAATAGAGAAAAAAAATTTTAAATTACCTATATGTATTCACAATATGAGATATACTTAATGATGCCAATTTATAACTACTTAAGTAGTAGGCTACGTACAGAAATGATGATTGCACCATTTCAGTTAATTCTCTATGTAACCAGAGGCTTTAGCCCTAAACTAGACCCTAACTTACAAGACACTCCATGGCAGACACTACATTAACCACCCATAGCTATAATGGCTTCCAATCCATCTATAGCTCATGAGCCAGGATGCTCTTCCCCATGACTGATGGATTCATGCTTGCCATCCAAGACCAGATAATCAACACCAGAAAGTAGAGAAAATATGTTGCCAGGAATCCAAAGTGACAGATGACACACAGGACAATTCTGCACAACGAACTGAACATAATCCTCATCAACAAAGCGTAAAACAACATATATCTGATCGACATAGTGCTACCCAACACTAGAAGCTACCAGAAAACCCCACAAGGAAAAGATTAGAAGATCAAAGAAATCCGACATAGGGAAGAGATAGCAACCATCCCAATCACCATGTCAACCATGAGTTTGGTGACAAAAATCCTACAGAAAAGCCTAGCAGCAATAGGTCAACCTCAGAACACTACGAAGTCCCAGTTCTAAACACCTGTAGGTCAGTCAGAGAATTTCTCAACCAACAGTAATAACAGGCAGATATAACAAACACCCTGTACACTTGGTACTAGTATCCGTCACGGGGTGGAAATCCTGGAGCGCTTCCATCAAGAAGAAATAATAACATAATAGTAATAATAATAAAAATTGTCATACCACATGGAAACAGATTATAAATTTTTTTATTCCCATTTGAGGGATTATCAAGAAGATCTATTAAAAACTGGAAAGTTTTTAATAGATTTCTTTCATTTGTAGGTTTTCAACACTCATTAGGGCTCATGGTGAAAATGAGCTTTGTCTCAAAATGAGCATCTAATTAGTAAGTTATCAGCTGTGGCATTTCTTAGTTAAATTCTTAATATATTTTTATTTAGTATGAGGGTTTTATTATTTTATCTTAATCATTAACATGGTAAATATGTAAAATCTTTTTTACAATTTATAAGGAATAATACATTAATAGGAATGACACAATGTATAAAACAAATACAAAGTACAGTTACTTTTGATTCATTTTACCTTTGTCCCACATTGAATGCAATGTCTATTTTTGTTCTGCATGCGAAGATCAGTTGTATTTGTGTGGCAAATACATGGGCACTGTTTACCACCATAACTGTCATCTGTTTCTGGAACTACAATTTCTTCAACACTATCTTCACTAGTAATTTCAGCATCTGTATCTGGAATTGTGACCTCTTCAAATTCTGTCATTAAGCTAGGAGATATTTTTAGACATAAATGCATGTAAAGCTATCAAAAATAAAGCATGTAAAGCTATCAAAAATTTTTTGAACTTTTACTTTCAGATTAAATAGTTCCCTAATTGAATAAAAGATAGATTTTAAAGAGTTACGTCTTCCTATAGTCCATTCAGTTATCTACAGCTTTAATAGATAAATATTTATCACATTAATTGTTTGTTTATCCTACATTCTAACTAATCTGAATAATCAGTTGTTGGTTTACCTTACTTTGGATATAATTGTTACTATTATCTATAATTCTAGATTAATAAAAATTTTTACGATAATTATGAATAATGTTTATATGTAAGAAACACCAGACTCATTTTATTCTGTTTGTGCATTATTTGTATTTAATCAATCTTCTTTATAAAGGTGCAAGAATATTTTCTGATGCATGGAATGATTAAATTTTAATTACCACATAGACCAAGATTTTTGCAGATCTGCCGAACGCTAAGTTTTCATTTATATTTATTCATTTTATTGACTTAATTGTTATACTAAATTATTTTCTATAAGCAGCTTTATAGTTCTAGTCAAGCTCCGTGATTTATTTTTGAATTTATATAGCAATTTTTAAAGTTAATACATAGTGTGTGTGTGTATATTTTAAGTTCGTAACTCGCTGCCACTGCTGTGCGATACGGAATAGCGTAAGGTTACTAGATAGCGAAAAATGTAGCACTATGTTAGAAATCTGTTAGATTAGTATAATATTATCAATTAATCAGTAAAATTTATTAATCTTATTAAAATTCATTATTAATTAAATTATACTTAATGGAATCATAACCCAGACTAGAGCAGCAAAGCAGTGTTCACAGAATAGCCAGAGTGCTGTGGCTCGCAGGAGAACCAAAGGGGGTGGCTAGCCAATGCATCACAGTCTAAAACAATGCATGAAATGTGAAATGTTTGAAGACCTCTCTAGAACAGGACATGATCAAGCCAAGGAGGTTGCCTTTGTGTGTCCTAGGTGCAGAGACTGTGAAGAAATTAGACATCATCTCAGCTTTCTGATGGGCATCTATGAGAGTTTGAGGTGTAGGGTAAATGCCCTTGAAGAAATTAATATGAGAGGCCCATCAAGTTCTCAGTTGCCCAACTCAATGCCAGAGCTCATTCCTATGCATCAGGCAACACAGTGGCAATCTCCAAGGCAGAATGCACTGGTCCCACAGGACCAAGTTATTGGCAGGGAAATGGGGAATATATTATGCAAAAAGGATAGGTGGAACAGGACCAAGGTATGCTCTGCTAGGGGCAAAGGTTGATGACGTTGTAGGGCAGATATTATCTGTTAAGGGCACAAAAGTTGATATTATTGTACACGTTGGTATCAATCAATTCGGCCCTGGTGAGATTGTGCAAGGCTCACGGGGTAGAATTTTTTCAGCGTGGTCTGTGCTTGCTAACAGGAGAGATTGCTTCTACTGATGGGATACACTTAAATAGAAAGGGTGCAAGAATATTTGCCGATGCTATCGAGGCAATGTTAGGTGGGTCAGAAAACTGCTCGATTGGGGAAATTCAGACTAAAAGGTAGCCGCAGGCAGAGGCGGAAGTGATTCTTGCACTGCTGCTCTAAAAGATTAACGGTAGACGCAAGCAGAGGAGAAAGTGTTTCCTGCACTGCTTCTATTGTAATAAGCAGGAATTTAGAGAGCAAGTTGCTGGGGACTTCAAAGGCTGCTGGGAGTCATCATGGAACAAGTAAATATGAGCTGTGTTAGGGTAACTAAGAGTAAGAACAAGTGCATGTAAAATAATACTAGAAGTATAGTAAATAAAATGGATGACTTTTTGCTGATCAAGACATCAAAGACATGATGTTACACAGATATATGCAGTGCACAATTGCAAATTGGGGAGTACAATGTGTACAGAAAGGACAGACAGGGTAGGAAGGGAGGAGGGGTTATGCTGTTAGCTAAGAAACACAAAATCTAAGGAAGTGCACCTAGTTGGCATGGGCGGACAGTGCAATGTTGAGTCTGTTTGGTGTGACATAAACACTGGGAAAGGGAAAATAAATGTAGGAGTGTGTTATAGGCCTAAAGACCCTGATGAGTACAATGAACGATTGTGCAGAGAAATAGAATGAGCCAGTAAATCAGAATGTCTTGTAATGGGGGACTTTAACTTTCCAGATATTGAAATGGAACTTGTGGATTGGTCACTTGCATGAAAGTAAGAATTTTGTGGATTTATTGGAGGATTATTTTTTTTTTAAAGCAACACGTTCAAGGGGCAACCAGAGAGAGTAATACCACTGATCTGATTATCTTTTTTTTTTTTTTTTTTTGGTTTGGTAGTTGTTGGAGCATCGGCTTCTGTGGCCATAGTGCACCTCCCAAGGTTTTTGCAGTACTTTGATCCATGCCCGAGGCGGGATTCGAACCCGCGACCATTGGGTTGCCAGGCAGGCACTTTACCCACCTGGCTAGCCCGGTCGGCTGATCTGATTATCAGCCGTGATTATTCATGCATTAATAATCTGCAGATAAAGGAACCACTAGGTGACAGTGATCACAGTGTACTGATGTGGGATTTACTTAAAGATGTACTACCATCAAGGGTAAAGGGAAAAGTTTTTGTTTTCGCAAATGTGACTACAGTGGTCTCCGACAGTTTTTAAATTCTATATAGTGAGATCAACTGATGATGAATTCTAAATGGGAAGCCTCCAAGGACTTAATCTTGGAGCCTACTAGGCTTTTTATACTTACTAAGAAATACTGTTCAAGGTTCAGTCCTAAATGAATGTTGGATGAATTAATGAGGCTCGAGGCAGAGAAGAAAAATGCATGGGATGGATATAAATAATCAGGCAACACAGAAGATTATGGCAGATATAAATTAGTATGTATTCAAGACATGTTAGGCAGATTATGAGAAATCTTTGGCAAAGGGTGCAAAGAAAAACAGCAAACACTTCTTTTCTTAAGTAAACTAGAAGGAAGGGGATGAATCAGATTGATCCATTTAACATAGATGGTTCGACAATTGATAATCTTGCTCAAGAAGCTGATAAACTGAATGAGTATTTTTCATCTACATTCACACGAGGAGTTAATCAAGTGGGGTATGCCAGAAGTTTATCAAACTCTAACAGGGAGATACGTGATTTTTTAATAACTGAAGGCAAAGTGGAGGAGAAATTGAAGTTGAACATAAAAAAGGCACATGGGGAAGATGGAATCAATCCATTTATAATGAAGGAGGAGCAACGGAAATAAGCAAACCCTTAGCCATAATTATGAGAGCATCCTTAGAGACAGGGGAGGTCCCCAAGGACTGGTGATGTGCAAATCTATCCGAAATTCACAAAGGGGGTTATAGGGTGACACAAATAATTATAGACCTGTTAATTTAACTTCTTTTCCGGGGAAAATAAAGGAGTCACTGGTTAAAGAGGTGATACAGGATCACCTCGACAAGACAGCAGTAATAGCTCAGACACAGCGTGGGTTTGTTAAGGGGAAGTCTTGTCTGACCAATTTGATTGGATACTATGATGTTCTCATGAAGGAACTGGATGCAAAAAATAATTTTAATATCATATACTTGGATTTCAGGAAAGCTTTTGATACCGTTGCGCATGGAAGACTGCTGTACAAATTGGAGCTGTATGGCATTAAGGGCAAGTTACAGCAATGGATAAAGGGATGGTTGAGTGGGAGATGGCAGACAGTGGTAATAAATGGACACTGCTCTACGTGGAGTAATGTTATTAGAGGAGTTACGTGGAGTAATGTTATTAGAGGAGTCCCCCAGGGTTCAGTGCTGGGCCCATTGTTGTTTTTTGTATTTATCAATGATATCGAAGAAGGTATATCAGGCTTAATGTCCAAGTTTGCAGATTATACAAAGGTTGGCAGGGTTGTTAATGACAGTAAAGACAAGTATGCTACTGCAACAGGATCTAGAAAAGTTAGGCAGATGGGCTGAGAAGTGGCAACTGAGTTTAACATTGACAAATGCAATGTACTCCATATGGGTAGCAGTAATCCAAGAGAAATGTACCAAGTAATCTAATTTTATATGTATGGCGTTGTTTGTCTTCTGATTGAGAGAGGGGGGGTTTATGCACTTCAGGATACAGGCTATGTATTGGAGATGTGCAATATGCTCCTATGGCAATTGCTGAGCTATACACTGGTGCTCCATAGTCAAGCTATGATCTTATTAAGGTTCTGTATAATCGCAACATGGTAGCTCGATCAGCTTCCCACTTAGTTGCTGAGAGAACCCGGATGATATTTAGCTTTTGTTCACAGGCTGTTCTTAGTTTTTTAATATGCTCTAAAAAGGCAAATTTATGATCTAATGTGATTCCTAAGAACCGTATGCTGGGATGAACTGCTATTGGTTGGCTATTCAGTTGTAGTTCCAGATGTGGGTGAAGTTTACTTTGGCGGCAAAAATGGATGCACAACGTTTTATGCGGACAGAGTTTAAATCCATTAGTTTGTGTCCATGAACTGACCTTATTTATTGCCACTTGTAATTGTCTCTCAACAGTATTCATGTTTTTCGCATGAGACAAAATGCTAAGGTCATCTACAAACAGTGCTGTATCAATTTGGAATCTGATCGGCAATGATGTTTATTGCAATTATGAAAAGTGTAGCACTGAGTACCGAGCCTTGGGAGACTTCTTCTTCTTGTAAGAACACCTGGGATAATGAAGTTTTAAAACGAACCTGAAATGTGTCGTTTGTACAGGAAGTTCTGAATAAAAATTGGGAGATTACCTTGAAGTCCATGGTTGTATAATTCGTGGAGTATTCCACACTTACACGTGGAATTGTAAGCTTTACTTATATCAAAACACACCATGACATGATGTTCCAATCTAAGGAATGCATTTCGAATGGAGTTCTCAAGTCTTACTATTATAACTGTGTTGATCTGTTTTTTCGGATATCATATTGGGCAGAATGTAGGAGATTAAAGTTTTCTAGGTACCATATCAGTCAATAGTTTATCATCATTTCAAGAATTTTGCAGAGGTAACTGGTCAAGGCAATGGGTCAAGCTAATAGGGTTTGTCGGATCTTTTCCTGGTTTAAGGAAGGCAAGGACTGTAGCAGTGTGCCATTGTTTAGGGAATGTATCTTCTAGGTAAAGTCTATTGAACAGATCAACAAGTGACAGCAATGATTCAGTACTTAGTTCCTGTATCATCGAGTAATGAATATTATCTGGTCCTCCAGCACTGCATCTACATGTTGTAGAGCTCTATGCAGTTGGTGGAGAGCAAACAATAGTTTGTATTGTTCAACCGCTTTAGACAAAAAGTTTAATTTTTGTTTTTCTGTATTTGTTTTAAATCTTGTTTAAATCGATGTAACTTTCTGTTGCTGATGCTTTGGCAAAGGTTTCCCCTAAGATATTGACAATTTGAGCAGGGTCAGAAATATTCTGTCTCCTCCATTCGATGATAGGAACGGGAATCATCTGGTGTTTACCACTCATTTTTCTGATTTTTTTCCAAATTTTATTTGTAGGGGTGTCTTGGTTGATGGTTAAAGTAAAGCAGATCCAAGTTGCCTTTTTATTACAGCGGTTAACATACCTTGCTCTTGCTCTGGCGCATTTATACTGGATAAGATTTTCTGTAGTTGGACTGCGATGAAAGGAATTCTAAGCTTTATTTTGTTCTTTTTTTAGCTGCCCGGCATTCATTACTCCAGAAGGCTACCCGATGATGTTCCTCTACCAGCTTCACTCTCGCCGGATCACTGTGTACGCATTATTACTGCCATCATCAAAAGTGCCTGTGATCTGTCCATTCCGCGTAGGAGGCCATACCGCTATGCTGTCCCCTGGTGGAATGCAGACCTTCGGGACTTAAGAAAAAGGGCACAACAAGCCAGGAAAACTTACCAACATGCACGTGCCCATCTTCCCCCACATGAGCTTTAAGCTGCCAGGGAGGCATATCGGGTGGTTAGAAACATGTACACCAAGGAAATTCTTAAGTGTAAGAAGGAGTCATGGCACACCCTGGTCTCCACTATTGGCAATGAAGACCCATGGGGCATCGTGTTCCGCATCGTCACCAATAGGCTGCCTAGAGGTGAGGTTCTTAGTATAAATCTCAAATCGGATGGCTCTTCAATCTTTAACTGGTCTGACTCAATAAACAATATTCTTGATTCCATTTACCCTACTGAAGTTTCAGCGATGTCACTAGAGCAACAGCAGTTCATCGACAGTAATCAAGCTTATCAGCCAGAGGCTACAGAAACACCCTTCACTATGTTAGAGATGAATATGGTTCTGGCTAAAATGAAAGATGGCAAAACACCAGGTGCTGACTTACTCGAAGTCGACGTAGTCAAGAAATTCGCTGAAGGCTACCCCACCACACTCTTGAGCCTCCTCAACAGGTGCTTTGGTGAAGGAACTTTCCCTGTAACCTGGAAGACTGCTACTCTCAAGCTGATCCTGAAAAATCCAGATAAACCGCCCCAACTTCCTACCGACCAATTGCTCTGCTCTCCGTTTTGGCCACGCTTCTAGAACGACTTCTGCTGTATCGCCTCTCCACCTGCTGTACCGATAAGCAACTCACTTCACCATGTCAGTTTGGATTCAAGACAGGCTCCAGCACTGAAGACGCTATACACAACTTGATTACCCAGGCCACACATACAACTTCAAAGTATACCCTAGCCATCATGGTGGACTTTGCTGGTGCCTTCGATCGACTGTGGTGGCCCAGTGCCCTTCGGAGGCTTCGGCAGGCAAACACATCCAAAAACGTATACAATAGGGTAAAATCCTATCTCAGCAATAGAAAATTACAAGTTGTAAACAAATACCAGACTATCACAAGATGCGTTCACCGGAGTTGCCCCAGGGCTCTGTCCTTGGGCCATTCCTCTGGTCCATTGTTCTGGACAAGTTCCTGAGGTTTGACCTGGGTGGGGCCAGACCCTTAGCCTTCGCTGATGATCTTGTCTTGGTGGTTCAAGCTGACACAAGAGCGGCACTGGAAGCAAAAGCAAATACAGCTCTGGAAAAGCTCCAAAACTGGGCAGCACTCCACAACCTCTCAATTTCTGGTGAGAAAACAAAATCAATTTTCCTCAAGGGAAAGCTACAAATACGCAGGCCTTCAACAATGATCCTCTGGGGATATCCGCATTTTCTAAGGTCTGCTTAGAAAATGCGGATACCCCCAGAGGATCATAGACAGATTTAGTAAAGGAATAGAGTCTAACCATCAGGAACCGTTTGTTCCTGTGGCTACTGCATACATTCCTTACTATCCGGGCATTACTGAGCATCTCGCTAGAGTTTTGCGGGGTAATAAAACACGCTGTGTGCAGCTTCCCGGGCGGAGGTTGCACACAGTGTTGTCTCAGGTAAAAGACTCAATAGCAAAGGACCTGAGTAGTGGAGTAGTATACAGGATAAAATGCCCGGATGGTGGGGAATGTTATGTGGGCGAGACAAAACGACGGCTCAAGGATCGTCTGGGGGAGCATGCAAATGCTATAAAAATCGCTGATTTCAATAAGTCTGCTGTGGCTGAACATTTTTGGGAGAAGCAGCATCAAATTTCCCCAGAGGATGCGGTTATCGTGGATCGAGCGCATGGGTTCTGGAACCGTAAATGGCTCGAGAGCCTACGAATCTGTTCATCCGACCACAATATTATGAATAGGGACAGAGGTATGCGTATGCATCCTCTGTTTGAAACTATCATCCTAAGTATGGATGAACGGTTCTGCTTAACACGTTCCCGAGCTATTTCCGCTTCCAGTTCAGACCATGCGCCGACTGCACCACGTGTATAGGTACCGTGAGCCTGTTATATATGGACGTGCTGCAGGAAGTTTTGTTACTGCTGAGGAAGGAAGCCGATGCTTCTGAAAGTTCCAGAGACTTTTATTGTTTTTATCGCTTTTAATCCGGTTTATTTTAGTGTATTTTATCTTAAGGATTTTATTACAGTTTTAATGTTTTTACATGTATATAATTTAATTTAATATAATAGCAGTTTTTGTAAATAGTTATTTTATTTTATTTTTTTTTAATATGTAAATATTTTAGTTACAGTAAATACTTATTCTTATGGTTGGTGTGTGAGCTGATTTAAAGCTAAAATACCCACAAGGATAGCCACTCCCCCATGTACAGAGCCATCCGCAATTCTATCCTTACGAAAAATTGTGGTGTTATGCATCGTGGGATGGTCATTTACCTTTAGGTATGTCTCCTGCAAGCAAAAGCAAACTGGCTCGTGCTTTTGCAGGAGGGCCTTGATATCATCAATATTTCGCCGGAATTCACGACAATTCCACTGTAGGAATTTAGCCATTATTTTGGCTTGGTGGGTCCATCAGGCGGCTTCCGAGGTGCTGAGGGCTTACTTTTATCAGTCTTGGATTTATCGTTTTTGGGGAAGAATGGACGCTGTCCCGTGTCCATTTCTTCCTCCGCAAAGAGTTCCAAGACTGAATCTTCGGGTACCTCCTTCTGCTCGACATCCATCTTTTCTTGGATACTAGGGGGGGGGGACTTCCCCTTTTTTATTCTTATCTTTCATAATTATCTTTGTTGCTTGTGGAGCATTAGGAGGCACCGATATAGGAGTGGCAGCTGATTGGTCCTTCTGTGCAGGTTTTTGTGAACTTAAGAGATAACACGCGATGGGAGTGAAAGACTCCTTTGGAGGAATGGTCATGTCCGTCTGAGTTCCGACGGAACATCTCCCTGCTACCTTCTGGGCGTAGGTAGGTTTGTTAATATTCAGGGGTTTGACCGATTTCCTTGCCTGCTGGTTTGATATATTTAGCTCTGCCTTCAGCCGTTGAATTTCTTTTTCTTCTTTCCACCTCTGGCATGCTCGTGAATAGGCTGGGTGTTCGCCTTCACAGTTAATACAGGTGGGTTTTACGGCTGAACATGCTGTTGTTTCGTGGTCCTTTGCACCGCATCGAGCGCATGCTAGGACTCCACGGCAGGCCATTTGAGAATGTCCATACTTCTGGCATTTAAAACACCGTAAAGGGTTCGGAACGTATGGGCGCACTGAACAGTTGATGTATCCAGCTTTAATCTCATCAGGAGGTTTAGGAGAGTTAAAAGTCAGGATAACACTCCTGGTTTTAACAATTTTTCCATCCCTTCGCGCAGTGATTCTCTTGACGGCAATAACTCCCTGTGGTTTTAATTCGGAGCAGATTTCCTCCTCGGTTACGTCGAGAAGGTCCCACTCTGAAATGACACCTCTCGATGAACTGAGTGTTCTGTGTGGTGTCACTGTTATAGGGATTCCTCCAATTGATGTTGTTCGGAGGAGATGTTCAGATTGCCTGTCATTTTTAGTTTCAATTAAAAGGTCTCCAGAACGGAGCCTCTTAACTGATTTGGGAGAACCTGCTAACCCACCTAACCCTTTTTGAATAAAAAAGGGCAACATTTTACCAATCGGTGTCTCATCGGTAGAATGCATGATTAAGAACCTTGGGACTGGCCCTGATGGTAATTCGGTTCGCTGCCTCTTTTTAGCAATAATGCTATCTGCTTCACTGTCTAAATTTTCAGATAGGGACCGGGTTGGGGCCTGAAGGAGTAAGTTTATCAGGATTCATAGAGATTTTTTATTTGTTCAGTGCCTGGGCTCCTCACCCACCACGGAGCCCAAAGGGATGCCCACTACCCGGCATGCAATAAATGCGCTCGGGAGTGGGACGCCAGGGCTACCCAGACACTATACCTGCACCGCCGCCAGCCTGAATCCTGTCCCTCGGACCATGAGGGTAGGGGCGTGGCATTGACACGGTTGACCTTCGCAGGCGAGCCTACTAGCCGATTGATCCTAGCCGGGCCTTCCAGGACCACCCGTCTTGTCGAAGCAGGGGCCAAAGTGGTGTAGTGAAGCTGGGCCCCTCAACCACCAGGATCCCCCTTTCCGAATTTCCACGGGTCGCAGTGCACGGCAAACACACCGGATTCCATTGATGTAAGCCCGGAACCTGGGCTGTGGGCGTTGGATCCCAGTGATGCTAGTCTGGGAGTCCAGCAGCGTCACTGGGAGGTCCCCTCACCACGTACAGGTGCCCACGTCGAGGGGCAAATGCATAGGATACAAACAAATTAACACACGACACAGAAGCCTATGATAGATACAAGTTGATCTTTAACCAAGTTACAAAGGAGGTTAGGCAGGCGAAGGCAGATTACAAGAAATCTTTGGCAAGGGATGCAAAGCAAAAAAACAAAGAAAAAAAAGAGATCTTTACTTATGTAAACTCTAGAAAGAAGGGGATGAATCAGATTGGTCCACATGATATCAATGGATCAACTGTTGATGATCCTGCTCAGGTAGCTAACAAACTAAATGAATATTTTGCATCATCATTCACACATGAGAAGTTATTCAGCGAGGGGAATGCCAGAGGTGTATTCACCCCTGGCAGTAAGCTAGAGAATCTTGTAATAACTGAGAGTAAAGTGGAGGAGAAATTGTTGAAGATAAACACACGAAAGGCAGCTGGGGTGGATGGGATCTATCCAGTTATATTAAAGAAGGCAGCAATGGAAGTAAGCAAACCCTTAGCCATAATTATGAGAACTTCCTTGGACTCAGGAGAGGTACCCACAGACTGGAGATGTGCAAATGTGACCCCAATTCACAAAGGAGGATCAAAGGCTGACACAAGTAATTATAGACCTGTGAGCTTAACTTCTGTTCCAGGAAAATTAATGGAGGCACTGGTTAAAGAAACACTGCAGGATCATCTAGAGAAGACTTCAGTTACAGCTCGGACACAGCATGGTTTTGTTAAGGGGAAGTCTTGCCTGACCAATTAGATTGGATACTATGATGCAGTCACAAAAGAACTGGATGCAGGGAATAACTTTGATATTATATACTTGGATCTTAGAAAGGCTTTTGATACTGTTGCGCATGGAAGACTGCTGCACAAATTGGAACAGTGTTTCACTGGAAGCAAATTGCTGCTATGGATAAAGGGGTGGTTGAGGGGGAGAAGACAGAGAGTGGTAATCAATGGACACTGCTCATCATGGACTAATGTTATTAGTGGAGTCTCTCAGGGTTCGGTGTTGGGTCCATTGTTGTTTTCTGTATTTATGAATGATATTGAAGATGGTATATCAAGCTTTATGTTCAAGTTTGCAGACGATACGAAGGTTGGCAGGGTTGTCAAGGACACTACTGACACTATGCTGCTGCAACAGGATCTGGAAAGGTTGAGCAGATGGGCTGAGAGGTGGCAAATGAAGTTTAACATTGACAAATGTAAAGTACTACATATGGGAAACAGCAACCCCAGAGCAACATATCAACTCTGTGGTACTACACTGACAGTGGTAGAGAATGAAAGGGACCCGGGGGTGGTTGTGCAGGCAGATATGAAGTTCTCTGAGCAGTGCAGACCGGCTGCAAGAGTAGCTCATTGTTTACTGTCAATGATATATAGGAATTTTTCTAGCAGGGATAAGGAGGTGATTATTCCCTTGTATAAGGCAATGGTCAGGCCACACCTAGAGTACTGTATACAGGTCTGGAGGCCTCATTTCAAGAAGAATGTAGAGCTGCTGGAACGAGTACAGAGAAGGGCAACAAGATTAGTGAATGGAACAAAGGGGGTGCTCATATGAAGAAAGGCTTAAGTTTTGCAAATTACAGTGTCTGGAGACTAGGGACCAGCGAGGTGATCTGATAGAGGTGTATAAAGCCTGGAATGGTTTGAGCATGCTCAATGCTGATGGGATTCTTCCTCTTGCTCAGAATAATCACCTGAGAGGGCATAAATTCAAATTGAGGAAAGACAGATGTAGGATAGACGGGCGGAAATTTGCCTTTAGCCAGCGGGTGGTTGGTTGGTGGAAGAGACTTCCATCCCTTGTCGTGGAAGTTGATAGCCTAAATAAGTTTAAGGCTCAGTTGGACAGGTATTTCGAACAAACAGAGGGGTGAAGTGGAAGTGTTTTTTTTTTTTTTTTGGCTTTTGCTGCATAAGCTTGCTTTCTTGCATCAAATGCCTCTACTAATCCTAATGCTAAATCTCTTAAAGTGTTAGAATGATTGCTTACTCCTCTGCAATTCCATTTTATGATGTTATGCATTATTTAGGTTTACCTGAGAATGATTCATCTGACTGTTTTTTGTATGTGGGACATTTTTTCCAGTCCTTATTTGAGAATGTGGTGCCTCCAATATCCATGGTGTTATCTGCATGGAGTTCTAGAATGGACTCCTTATTATCTAGCAGCTCATCTACATCCATACTGTTGGTGGGAGATTCCATTTTTTTACAGACTGATTCAGATTTTAATTGTTCTTTTTCAACTGGGACCGATGGGGTATGAGTAGGAATGCTGATTGGAGTATTTGTGGCTTCGCTAGTTTCTTTTGGAGGATTATCTTTTTTAGAGGTTGAAAGTGTAGATTTAAGCCAATTCGCTAGAGAGGTGTTAGGCAGAACTGATACAACTGCTCGAGCTGCAGTAGAAAACAGTTTCGAGTGCGAGCTGCATAAGAATAACCACTAGGCATGGTCGACATAACTTGCCTACATACCTCAGGAAATGTGACTTTATTTTCAATTTTGTATTTTTGAATTTTCTTTCCTGTTATCTATAGCTCACAAGTTTTGGAAAAGGCTTGATGGCTTCCTTTGCAGTTTGGACAAACAGGGGTTTTGACCGGGCAATCCACTTGGGTGTAATCTTTAGAGCTGCAGATGGGACATATGGCTTCCCCTTGACAAGCCTGCTGGGAATGACCGTATTTCTGACATTTAAAGCAACAAACAGAATTCCGAATGCATGATCGAATCCAACAGTTTAAATAACCAGCTTTAATAGAGAATGGTAAATCTGGAGTGCTAAATGTCACAATGATGGATCTTGTTGGAGTGAGATTTCCATCTTTTTTCGTCATGATCCGTTTTACATTTATTACTTTCTGACTGCTGAGTTCTTGGAGTAGTTCTTCGGAGACTGTAATTAGGTCCCACTCGCTGATGACACCTTTTGATGAATTTAGTGTTTTGAGGGGATTTTAGTGAATTTAGTGTTTTGTAATTGATACTGTCAACCCACCAAATGTTGTTAAAGCCACTCAGAATGTTTTGAGATGACTGTTTCTACCGGAAGGTCTTCGAATTGCAGTCTTTTAACCATTTTTAGTGATCCAACCGAGCAATAGACTGCAAAATATTCTGAATTAAGAATAGTGTTAACTTACCCAGAGGTTGGGCGGATAAGGATCGAATCACCAGGAAGTTCGGAAAATCGTCATGACATTCTGCTTCTCTTCGCAGTCTCTTAGGTTGACTTCAGTCATGGTCAGTGTTAGAAGCATCCGCTCTTGTACTCAAAGGCTTTGAGTTTGGATAATGATTTTTATCCATGATGGCTCCTTTTGGCCTTTACCACCCAGGTTAATGGCCCCGCCACGGGGAGGCAGGAGCAGTGCTGCTTGGTGGCAAGTTAGTACAACTAGCTAAATTAAAGAAAAAGGTATTTGACTTCTTCTGGGCTCTCGTCTTCGTGCTTTTAAGTAAATAGAGCTACTTAACAGAAAATATTAATACTATGA
Organism: Mastigoproctus giganteus; assembly: GCF_048544385.1. Taxonomy (NCBI): domain Eukaryota; kingdom Metazoa; phylum Arthropoda; class Arachnida; order Uropygi; family Thelyphonidae; genus Mastigoproctus; species Mastigoproctus giganteus. The sequence continues at coordinate 51,157,529 of NC_143576.1, read as the reverse complement.
GAAAAAAACAAGGCAATCTCTGTCGCTGGGAGGAAAAATGCTTTATAAACACGCAAGAATCGCTTGGTACCCGGGGCCAATGGATGAGGGTATGTCGATCAGTGCCTCACAACATGGATGACACACACCGGAAGATGATCAATTTCTTCAAGCAGATGGTTCAAAGGTAGGTCACGTGCTTGAAAGTTCAGTTTCCTATCTAGTATCAGGCCAAGGAAACGGACCGTGTGAGCAAGAGGAACTGGCACGTTATTTATTGTTAGCTCTGGATCAGGATGAAGTGACCGAAGTTTGCAGAAATGAGTGGTAGTGTATTTCTTTTCATTGAGATGGTATCCATCGTGTAAAGTCCAGGATTGAATTCTAGTTAGAGCAATTTGCAGCTGTCTTTCAATGGTATTCAAACTTTGTGATTGACAGGATATAGTGAGGTCGACAGCATACATATATACTTGAATTTTTTTTGGAAGGTCTTCCAGTATATTGTTGACTTCCAATATATTGTTTTATGAAAACCCCAAACATGAAAGATATCAAAACCTATAGTACTTAGTACCGTGCATGGGTTGAAGGAGAAGTATGGGGGGAGGGGATGCCGGAAACTTTGCTCTAGAGACTAAACATGGGTTTCACCCCTTCAAGCCTCCAATAAGCAAAGCGGTGGTATTTCACCGGTTGATGAAAGTCATCTACTTAAAAAAAAAAAAAAAAAAAACATCCGTAATGCCTTTCTCCGAAATGAACATTTTGTTTTGATATGTCTCGACATTGAATAGGCTTTTATTACTACCTGGAGATATGGTATCCTACAGAAATTGCATAAATTAGGACTGCGAGGTCATCTACCAAAGTTCCTTCAGAAATTCATGTATAAAAGAACTTTCCAAGTCCGCTACCATAATAATTTGTCTCAAATATACAATCAAGAACAGGGGATACCCCAAGGCTCAGTCCTTAGTGCAACCCTTTTTTTTTTGCAATAAAAATCAATCCTATCACACACGTCATTCCAGAAACAGTAGAAACATATCTATATGCAGACAATCTCACTATTTCCTGCCACTCACACAATATGTGGACAACTGAGAGACAGCTTCAATGCACTCTAAATCAAATAGAGTCCTGGTCCACCTATAATGGATATCGACTCTCAGTACAAAAGACAGCAACAATACACTTCTGCAGAAAATGAAAGATGCATCCTGACCCAGAGCTAAGAATAAACAATCAACGAATCCCACTGAAACATAATATCTGATTACTAGGTCTAATCATGGATCAGAAATTAAATTTTCTAGACCACATAAAACATCCACGTACAATGTGCATAAACAAATCAAAAACTATACAAGCAATATTTGCGTTTTTCCGAAAACCATATTGGCTCAGACTAAGGAGATTGTGCGAGTCAAGAAACCACATTAACCAATCATTCACCATTCTTTCTAAAGTTTTACTAAGACAGCTTTATTAGGGCGATAATTATTTGGATTTGAGTGGTCCTTCCCTGGTTTTGGAAAGGCCAGCACAAACGAATGCCGCCATGAGTCTGGATATGTGTGCTCAAGGTATATCCTATTATAAAGAAGTAGGAGCATGAATAAGAATTTATGGTGAGGTGCTTAATCATTTGATAGTGGATTGCATCTGGACCTGCTGCACTTTATTTTGATTTGGCTAAGGCTTTATGTATTTATGTATCTCATTTATAGTAAAGGGTTGATTGTATGGAATCTCATGAGTTGTGTGGAAATTAATTTTTTTTTTTTTTTTTTTTTTGATTTGGTAGTTGTTGGCGCATTGGCTTCTGTGGCCATATTGCACCTCCCAAGGTTTTTGCAGTACTTTGATCCAAGCCCGAGGCGGGAATCGAACCCGCGACCTTTGGGTTGCCGGGCAGGTACTTTACCCACTCGGCTAGCCCGGTCGGCAATTAATTTTGTATTTTTCAATTTGAGTTTTACATTTTTGAAAGACTGGTCTATATGATGATGTAGCTGACAATTCCTCAAAGGTTTCTCCTAATAGGTTTGCAATTTTTTTTGGATCAGTTATGTCATGGCCTTTTCAGCTGATTATCGGTTTAGGAGCTGTTGAATATTTACATGAGATTTGTCTAATTTTATTCCAGAAAATTCTAGTGTCAGTATTTCTAATAAATTTAATAGCAAAAGATATCCATGACTCTTTTTGGGATATCCGACGTATATAACGTGCTTTTGCTCTGATTTTCTTAAATTTTATGAGATTAGTGGTGGTGGGGAACTTTCTGAATTGATTCCAAGCTTTATTTTTCGCTTTCTTTGCTTCCAGGCATTCTTCATTTTACCACTGCTTGTAATGTTTATGGTACTGATCAATGTCTTTGGTATTGAAATATTTGCTGCAGAGATGATTTGGTTTGTAACATAAGTAACAGCACTATTGATATCACAATGCCTTATAGTTTGCTCATCTAAAGAAGCAGCACAATGTGTAAGATGTAAAATCTTACATGTTAATATTTTAGAAATGAGTGAGCTTTATTTAAAATAAAGGTTAGGAAATAGCAAAATAGGACAGTAAACATTTTCAGTCACAAATATTATTCTAGGCCACTCACAAGGATTAAAAATTAGACAAGGTTGAATTAGAGAAGGGAGCGGTAAGCTATTAGCAATTAGAGATACTTCAGACATTTCAGTTCCCACCGTGGCAAAGAATAAACAATAACAACGGGAATGGTGACAGGACTAATGGCGAGCAGGTGCGAATATCTATGGCTCTGAGGAACAAAAGGGCTGTAGACTGAACATTGTGAGACATCCCTTTGTCCGGTGACACCGAGATATCGGCCAGGTATTTGCGTCTGACTGTCGGCGATGGCAAAGTTGTTAGAGCAATGTAAAATAAATCTGCTAAGTTTAACGAGGGGTGGCGAAGGTGACGGCGAACTTCAAAGCAGCGGATTGCCTGGGAAAAATTTGGAAATTTATTAAAATGAGCTCTGAATATACAGCTTGAGAAATTTTAAAGAACGAATAGGAAATGATGAAAATAAGACAAAATGAGAAGATTGGCTATAAACTCTGAAAAAAGGCAGGCCCGACATAAGGAGGTGGTACGTAATTGAGATGACAAAAGTGAGTGAATGGGGAGAGACAGACACCACAGTTGAGATTTCATTGGTGTTTTTTGTGGAGATGAGTTAGGAAAGTGACACAGTTATTTTGTTAGTGTTTGCGAAAACGAGTTAGGGACACACACAGTTGAGATTTCGTTTGTGTTTTTGTGAAGATGAGTTAGGACACGGACAGTTGAGATTTCGTTTGTGTTTTTGTGAAGATGAGTTAGAGACACACAGTTGAGATTTCGTTGGTGTTTTTTGTGGAGATGAGTTAGGAAAGTGACACAGTTGTTTTGTTAGTGTTTGTGAAAATGGGTTAAAAGAACACATACAGTTGAGATTTCGTTTGTGTCTTTGTGAAGATGAGTTAGAGACACACAGTTGAGATTTCGTTGGTGTTTTTGTGAAGATGAGTTAGGAAAGTGACACAGTTGTTTTGTTGGTGTTTGTGGAAATGGGTTAGTAAAAACACAGAGTTGGGCTTTTGTTGGCGATTTGTGGAGATGAGTTAGGAAAGACAGACGTGAGTTTTTTTTGGCAGTGTTAGTGAGAAAATTGAGTAATAAGTTGTGTGGGGTTAGATAAGTCCTGTCCTGTCAGCCAGTTAGGAAAGATCTGACAAGGTAAGATGGAGTAGTGAAGGGTTAGATAAGTTTAGTGCAGTCAGTAAGTTAAGAAAAGTCAGTGGAGTTTCATAATAGAAGAGAACAGTCGAGTAGTCCATTATCGGAAGGCAAGGGTAGTGGCCTGTATGCAGATGAATGAAGTGTAAGGAGAATAAGCCTGTCCGTCGTCTAAAGGCAAGGGTAGTAGCCCGTATGCAAATGACTGAAGTGTATGGAGAAATAACCTGTCCGTTATAGGAAGGTAGTGAAAGTGGCCAGCGTGAAAATAAGTAGTGTAAGGAAAGAAATAACCCTAATCCATCATCTGAAGGCAGTGATAAAGGCAAGGCGCAGATAAGTGAGCTGAGAAGGTAAAGTTGTAATCCCGAGTCCGCCAGAATAGCTGAACCGAAGGTTAAGTAGCAGTATCGAAGAAGAGCCCATAAATTCCTAAAAGACACAATGATGCTCTATCCAGACTTAGACTGCAGCCCATGGAGAAACTTGAAGTTCTGAGATGAATGCAGTTGGTAAATGATTATGCCATTCCCAGACAAGGAGCTGAAGGCCCCAAAACGGAGAAATCCGATTCGTAAAATTAAGTAAGTGACTAGTTATATAGTATTCCTCCTCACAAATAAAGGACTGTTGGAACTCTAATATCAGATTAGTATAATGTTTAGAAAGATGTTAAGGAAAGGATATACAAAGATATAAATACTGTATATGCATAAATATAGAGATAAATTAGTTTTGGGTTTTGATTAATGTATAATTAGACATATGTAGAAAGGCAAAGGAGAGAAAATTGAAATTTGATATTAGTTATTGTTTAACATATAGATATGATATATTTTGGAAGGGAAGGGTAGGGAAATACAGAGAAAGAAATAGCCTTATGAATGTAGCTAACCCTTGGGACCAGCATTACTCAAGAAATTGATGTCAAATGTACTATCTGTCTTGATTAAAGAAAGTTGTGAAGTTATATTCCCCAAGACAAAATGGGGCACTAATTAAATTAGAAATTAAGAGTGAAATTCCTAAATCAATTTATAAGGTAAGAATAAGATTTACATAAGAGAAAGAGTGTGAACTAAACCTGCTAAGTAATTATTGTTCATGTGTGGAGAAAGAAGAAACTAAAATAAGTTTATGTAATGACATTGAGTGAGTTGTATTGAAGTGGATAACCTTGTTTAGAGTAAAACCACTGTATTTAATTGTCATATATAACTGATAATACATAGGCAAATTTGAGAAATAATAATATGTGCTTGAGAGTTGATAATTTTTTATATTGTGTATCTAAGTGTAAATAAAATGTTATGTTATATATTAATGTGTGTATTGTTTGTCATTCTTGAACACTCAGCCTGTCCGAGGGGAATTATAAATAATTAAGAAGTTCCCTCGAATTTGTAATTCTCCTGTAAAGTAAAGTCAGATGTGTAAGTGGGGAAATTAAAATAAGGTAAACAAACCATATAAGGGAACTAAAAAAAAAAAAAAAATAAATAAATATATAAAATATAAATATATCATAATCATTCTAATTATTCCACCCCCCACAAATGGTAGTTTTTCCAGTTTGCTTTGCGAAATTTCCACTCTTTACTTCTTATTAATTGCGGCACACCATTTGTTAATAGGTGACAAACAGCTGGGTATTAATCACTGTTATAGGGATCGTTTGAGACAGACCAGTCAAGAATAGGAAAGAGAGCTCGGGAACAGATGGTGAGATCGACTGCAGAAGTACTCCCTGTTGGTAAATGTGAGTACCTGTGTTTAAGAGTGTTAAAATCCTGTTATCTAGAAGTTTGATCATCTGTCCTCTTTTATCTGTATGCAGTGAACCCCAAATGATATGATGTCAATTAAGATCACCCATCAGACAGGAAGGAGATGGTAATTGGTCAATTAAGTCCTTGAAGTCTTGCAGTGTGTAGTTTTTTTTTTTTTTTTTGTTAGTTGTTGGCGCATTAGCTTCTGTGGCTATAATGCACCTCCCCAAAGTTTTTGCATTTTACTCTAATACAAGCCCGAGGCGGGATTCGAATCCACAACCTTTGGGCTGCCAGGCAGGCACTTTACCCACCTGGCTAGCCCAGTCGCCGCAGTGTATACATATGGTTAGGTGGAAGATATAGTGAAACCATAGTATGGGTAATTCCTCTCATGATTCGTACAGCAACTGCTTCAAGAGGTGTTTGCAGCTGGATATGCCTGGAGGGAATATTACAATCTACTAGAATGGCGACCCGAGCGGATGCTATGGTATTATGATCTTGCCTACATGAAGGGTGTCTCAAAAACTTTGGTACAAACGTTTAGGGAAGGTAGGTAACATCTAAAGGAATGTGAATCGATAGGAACCCATAACCAGAAATGTCACCGTAAGTGGGTAGATGGCGCTGTTCATCAGTTCGCAAAAGGGAAAATTTCTGGTTTACTCATTCAAGCAGTAGTCGCTTCACGAAGAGCATGCATCAATATATGAACTATGAGCTGCCAGACATACACCTAGTGTATGGATTAACAGAGGGCAACGGCCGAGCCGTTCAACGAATTTATGGTTGGTTGGTTGGTTGGGTTTTATTGGCGCATTAGCAACAAGGCACAAATTTATGGAGAACACTTCCCAGACAGACATGTACTGGACCACCATTTGTTTGCACGTGTGCATCAAAATTTGTGCGATTATGGGTCATTTAGAGGTAACAGGAGTAGTGCGGGCAGACAATGTTCGACGCGAACTCCCGCCATGGAAGAAAGTGTGTTGAATGCCATCCAGAATAATTCTACTACCAGCACAAGTGCCATTGCCTCTGCCTTAGGAGTGTCTCGTTGCAGTGTAGAGCATTTCCTTACACCCCTTTCATCTCCAAAGGGTTCAGTTATTGCTCCCCCAAGATCATCCTGCACATGTGGCTTTTGCACAGTGGTTTCTCCAAGAAAGTGTTCAAGGCTTGAATTTTCCAACCTATGTTTTGTTCACGGATGAGGCTTATTTCACTCTGGAAGGCTTATCAATCGGCACAATGCTCATGTGTGGGCTCACTCACGACAACCCAAACGGTGTGCGCCCCCATGCGGCACAACATCGCTTCGCAATAAATGTGTGGGCAGGTATGGTCGGTGACTGCTTAGTCGACACATACCTGTTACCATCCCGCATGAACTCCGCTAAATATTGGATCTTTCTTGAACATGTTCTACCAGGGTTACTTGACGATGTTCCAGCAAATGTGAGATGCAACGTTTGGTTTCAACATGACGGGGCGCCTGCCCATTGTGGAAGGTGTGTTCGTGACCATTTGAACAGGTGTTTTGGGCATCGATGGATTGGCCGTGGTGGACCCATTGCCTGGCCCCCACGCTCACTTGATTTATCGAGCCTTGATTTCTTTATGTGGGGGGGGGGCCCTCAAATCTATTGTGTATGAATTGCCTGTGGAGATGGAAATGGATCTCGTGGTGAGACTCGTCTCCGCTGCTGCTACTGTCAAAGAAACTCCAGGTGTGTTCGACCATGCCCGCCAATCCATGCTGCGTCGGTGTCACGCATGCATCGCATCTCATGGTGGAACCTTCGAGCATCTGTTGTAACATCATGAAATGCATCCATCTCGTACTCCATTGTTAATATTATGTCAAATAAATGTTTTCCACTAATTACTGTCCGTGTCATTTCTGCTTCTTGTGCCTCTACTACTACTTTCCTGTGACGTTTCCGGTTATGGGTTCCTATGCGATTCACATTCCTTTAGATGTTACCTACCTCCCCTAAACGTTTGTACCAATATTTTTGAGACATCCTGTATAATGTAGTGCTTTATTGAAATGCTTACATGCGGAATTAGGTTGGTTTGCTGTAAACAAACACTTGCAGGATTATATATGGAAATCACATCTTTGATATCGTGAAGGTTACTTCGAAGCTCACGACAATTCCACTGAAGAAGTGTATGCATTATTTGGACTTAGTTATTGATTCCGATGATTTACGTTGGGCTGCCTGTTTGCACCGATCTGTTTTGATTTTTTCTTTTCTAGGGTTTGGTTTTGGTTTTTTTAGGAGGATTAGCAACTAAGGCCATATTGCTCCGGGATAAAGGGTCATTCCCTGACCTTTCCGCATCCTCTGTATTTGGTGGTGACGGGCTTGAACCCCGGTCTAATCAAGAAGCGTGTGCTACGCACTGCTGCTCCTTCCCACCTGGCTACGGAGGCGCCCTTTTCTAGGGAAAGTTGGACGACCACCACTGTCCATATCATCAGTTGCCTAGAGTTCCAGGACTGTTTCTTGCTCCTTTTTGTCAATTTACATATTAGTAAAAATAATAAGAGGAGTATACCGCAATATAGTACGTAGAACACTTACGTATGATACACACCAGAAATTAAAACAGAAAAAACGAAAAAATCGACAACTTACCGGTACATTAGAGTAAATTATAATTAATTAAATAATCAATTTAACACAATGCAAATCAATTAAAACAATTAGAAATCAAATTGACACTTAAAAGAATCTAACGAAAATATTCAAAACGATTTTCCTTCCTTCGTTCGGATGTAGATAATTTTTTTAATTTATCGAAGCTTCCTAACCTGGGAAAGGTATTTTTGTTTATTCGAATATCGAGATTTTAAGGCAAGCTTAACAATATTACGCGATGTCGCCAGTGTTAGTTGTTTTACGCCTGAAATTTTTTGATTTAAATTCACCCTGGCAAACTTCAGAATGATGTTGTTTTGAAGGCAACATTTTAGGAAAGAAATATGGTAACTTTGGGCCGAGTAGCTTAGTGTAGATTTAATGTAATTTTGCACCAAGCCATTCAAAAAATCTCCCATAATTGTGTGTATCGATTGTATACTACTGGAGAGACAGGAAGTGAATGAAATAGTCAATAAGAGTTTAAAAATGAATTAAATAGCATGAATCAGAGCTGTAATACTCAATATGTTCTACGTTGATAATAATATTAGTAAAAAATAATAAGAGGAGTATGCCTCAATATATTTTTAATGGCTTGGTGCAAAATTACATTAAATCTACACTAAGGTACTCGGCCCAAAGTTACCATATTTCTTTCCTAAAATATTGCCTTCAAAACAACGTCGTTCCGAAGTTTGCCAGGGTGAATTTAAATCAAAAAATTTCAGGCATAAAACAACTAACACTGGCGACATCGCGTAATATTGTTAAGCTTGCCTTAAAATCTCGATATTTGAATAAACAAAAATACCTTTCCCAGGTTAGGAAGCTTTGCGATAAATTAAATTATCTACATCTGAACGAAGGAAGGAAAATCGTTTTGAATATTTTCGTTAGATTCTTTTAATTGCATTAATTTGATTTTTAATTGTTTTAATTGATTTGCATTGTGTTAAACTGATTATTTAATTATTTATAATTTACTCTAATGTACCGGTAAGTTGTCGATTTTTTCATTCTTTCCGTTTTAATTTCTGGTGTGTATCATACGGAAGTGTTCTACGTACTATATTGAGGTATACTCCTCTTATTATTTTTACTAATATTATTATCAACGTAGAACATATTGAGTATTACAGCTCTGATTCATACTATCTAGTCAATTTACATAGTATCAGTATTTCTCTTTTTTTTGTCTATTTTCATTGCCAGTTGGTGTTGGATCTTCAGCATCTGATGGGATTTTAATTGGAGCATTTATTGCCTGATCAGCTTTTGTTTTTGTCTGTAAGAGGGGAGTACGTTCCCAGTCCCCTTTTGAGATGTTGGGCGGAACTGAGATGTCAGTTTGCGATGCAATTACCTTTGTTTTCTGGACTGTGTTTGCTGCTGCTGCATATGATCTAACAGCTCGGAGTAATGGTATCTGCTTTTTAGCTTCTTGGTATGTAACTTTATACTCAGTTTTAAATTTCTGTACTTGCTTCTCTCTTTTTCAAATACTGCAGTCTCTGGAGTAGACAGGGTGGACTCCTTTGCAGTTTGGGCAATGAGGAGACTGCACAGTCTTCTCACAATTAGCTGTGGCACGAGGAGACTAGTTATTTGTGCCACGGGTCTAGTTATTTGTGTCTTGCAAGGATAGCCTCTGTGGTTCCATTATAAAATAGAGACCATTATTTGTGTTTAATTGTTGGAGCTGTATCTGACTGGTTTTTGAAGGTGACTGGCTTATGACGTTCCAATTTTGGCTTATCTGTTTTGGAGAAAACTGGCTGACCAGTGTCCATTTCTTTCTTCAGCTTAGATTTCTAAAATACAATCTTGTGTATAGATGTGGAATCTGTATCAATGGTTGTGTCCTGGGTATTTTTCATTGCATTTGAGTTTGTAATATCAGATGTAGTAGCATACATTGGAGGAGGAAATGCCACTGGTAATGTCAGAGGAATATTATTTGCCTGGTCTGAGAGTTTGGGTTGTTGTTAATGCACAGTTGGTTGTTGCTCAGAGAGGACAGTTCTAGCCCAATCAGAAATTGATTTGTTAGGAGTAACTGTGACATCTGTTTGAGTGGAGACTGTTTGGTATTTTTTTATTACATTAGCATAGGTAATATTTTTGTTTATAGTAGATGCAACTAGTTTTCTTGCTTCTTGGTAGCTCAATTTATTCTCAACCTTGTATTTTACTAATTTTGTTAGTTTTACATTTTTCACAAGTTTTGGAATATGCAGGGTAGTCACCTTTGGAGTTCGGGCACATCAGTTTTGTAGCCGAACAGTCACTCTGATTGTGATCTGAGGACCCACAATTGGGGCAGACAGGAACTCCTCTGCATACAATTTGAGAGTGGCCATACATATGGCATTTATAACATCTCAAATGGTTGGGAATATATGGGCGAATGCAGAAAAGTAAATAACATGCTTTTACGGAGGTGCGTAAGTTAGGGGTGCTATAGGTGAGAATAATATTTCTAGTAGGCATAAGTTGATTGTCTTTTTTAGTTAGTCATTATACATTTTCCTTCAATTACGTTTTGTCCCTGCAGCTCTTGGGTTATTTCTTCCTTGGTGACATTTAATAGATCCAAACATGATATGACATGACACCCATAGATGAATCTAGGGCTGCGTGAGGAGATATTTTTACTAGGATGCCAGCAAAGTTTGTGAGCTGTAAATGTTTCTCCGAATGTCTGTGGTTAGTAGTTTCCAGTAATAGGTCTCCTGATTCCAGTCTCTTAACAGTCTTAGGAGATCCTGCAATACCTTCCAGATGTTTTTGAATCACAAAGGGAGATAGTTTGTGCATAGGCTGACTAGTGGGGGAGTTGAAAATTAGAAATGATAGGCAGGGTTGCTCCATCCGATCAGTCTTCTGTCTCTTCGTACTATTATTTCATAAATCGTGATGGGAGTCATGGTCAACATAGGCTTCTACTCTTGGGCTCGAAAGGTTCTAAGGGTGGATAAGTATTTTTATGACTCCTTTTGGAACTGGGGGTTTGTGTTTACCACGCAGGTTACCAGCCCCACCACAGGGAGGCAAGAGCAGTGCCACAAGGTGACCAAGAAGCTATTAGTTGTGTTAGTGAAAACAGAAACAAAAAGGTGCCTTTACTTTCTTGGCCTTTGCCAACTTGTAGAATGAAAGAGCTACTGCAATATAAAATGAGGAAAATGGTATTCAGAAATAAAAAGAATATTATAATTATCATTATTATTATTAGCCATATGGTGCAAGGAAGCCTGCAGCTTATGCTGCACCAGTCAAAAAAAAAAAAAAAAAAAAATGAATTACCCAGAGAGAGAGAGAGAGACAGAGAGAAGCCGAAGGTTATCTCCAAGAAAGAAAAGAATGATGATATCCAGCTCATATATGTAAGGGCAAATGCTTTTTAGATAGTTCGCTTTGAAAAACGCACTGAGACAGCTGAGTCACAGAATACTTGGCACTTGAGGCCCCAGTTGACATGGGTGGACAGAGAAATAGAGTGAGGAGGTAAATCAGATTGTCTTATAATGGGGGAATTTAATTTCCCAGATATTGACTGGAACTAGTGGGTCGGTTGATCACTCACACACACACACACACACACACACACACACACACACACACACACACACACACACACACACACACACACACACACACACACACTAGCAAGGCTTTTGTGGATTTATTGGATGATTGTTTTCTACAACAGCATGTTCGGGAGGCAACTAGAGAGAGTAGTACTCTTGCTCTCGTTATCAGTAGTGATTCTTTATGCATTAAGAATCTGCAGGTAAAGGAAACACTACATGGAAGTGATCACAGTGTGCTGATGTGGGATATACTCAAAGAAGTAATTACCATCAGGGTAAGGGAAGGGTTTTTGCTTTCATAAAGGTGAACATGGTGGTATGAGACTGTTTTTAAATTCTATACAGAGTGAACAACTGATGATGTTACCAACAGAAAATTGTAAATGGGAAGCATTTAAAGAATTAATCTTATAAGCTACAAGGCTTTTCATACCAAAAAAGAAATATAGTTCAAGGTTTAGGCCTAAACAGATTTCAGATGAACTAATGACACATGGAGCAGAGAAGAAAAATACATAGGATACATATAAATTATCAGGAGAGAAAGATGCCTATGGTAGATATAAGATGGTTTGTACAATCTCACAAAGGTTAGGCAAGCAAAGGTAGATTATGAGAAACCTTTGGTGAAGGATGCAAAGAAAAACAGTAAAGACTTCTTTCCTATATAATATTGGTGTAAATACACCATAGTGTATTTACACCAATAAATTTTAAACCATAAATTTAAAATAACCCATAAATTTTAAATACATATGTAGCGTAAAAGGCATCGTTTTAATTGTATCTCATATTGTGGCTGCCTTCACAACGAAATAGCTACTACTTCAAATAAATAACGCTTCTCTAGTAGAGAAGACTACTGTTATTTATTTTTCAGAGGATACCACTACCCAGCGATCGTTTTGAAGCTATTGGGCTTCATCATCAGTGGGCAGGCAGGTACCCAGGTAATACAACAAGCCATCACGGTTGCGAAACGATCGTCTGGGTGGTGGTATCCTCTGAAAAATAAATAACAGTAGTCTTCTCTACTAGAAAAGCGTTATTTATTTGAAGAAGTGCAATAGCAGCTATATCGTTGTGAAGGCAGCCACAGCCACTGTGATGTCTTGTTGTATTACCTGGGCACCTGCTCGCCCACTGATGATGAAGCCCAATAGCTTTGAAAGGATCGCCTGGGTGGTGGAATAATCTGAAAAATAAATAACAGCAGTCTTCTCTACTAGAGAAGCGTTATTTATTTGAAGTAGTGCAATAGCAGCTATCTCGTTGCGAAGGCAGCCACAATATGAGATACAATTAAAACAATGCCTTTTACGCTACATACGTAGTTCAAATTTATGGGTTAACTATGGTGTATTTACATGGATATTACACAGTTAATTATCAAAACCCATAAGGATTATGCATATTTTCGTTTTGAAAATACATTACCACCACACCCGTTTGGCATCTCTCATATTGTGGATATAACTTTGCAACTGTGATGGTTTGATGTATTACCTGGGTACCTGGCCGCCCACTGAGGATGAAGCCCAATAGCTTCGAAACTATCGTCTAGAGGTTAGTTTGTGAATTGTTTCATTCAGATGTGTTAAACTCATTCTGAAGGTTGAGGAAAGTGTCCGATCGTATCAAGAGGTTAGCGGCCATCCTTTCAGCCGAGGTTACCGAGTTGTGGCGAACCTCCTTTAGGAGGGTAGTAAGTAAGTGATTGATTTTCTTTTGTTTTACATTTCTTTGAAATTTATTTCTCCTAAGTTAGGTATTTTCTTTTTTCGTTTTGCTGGTGGCAGGACACAGGATTTTTAACTATTCATTTTCCTTAAGGAACAGAGATTAATTATGGCACAGTTCTTTTTTAGAGAAAGAACTGTGGAGTTTCAGACTAGAGGTTTGTCCAATTAGAGAGGTAATGCGGGGAGTGACTCAGGTTGTTTCGGTTCACAAGATAAAAGGATTAACTCCATTACCGAGGCAGAAATATCAGTTGGTCTTGAAAACAACAGAGGCAAGAGAAAAGGTTTTGAAAGAGTTTTCTATTAGAAACGTAATGATCAAACCTGTGCAAATTGGTAACATATGCAAAGTGGTTACTATTGACAGGTTTCCGGTAGAAATGTCTAATAGTCCTGTCGAGAGCTTTTTTAACAAGTTTGGTAAGGTTGTTAAGATTCACAGGAAAGAATATGAGGAATGGCCAGGCGTAGAAACAGGTACGGTGCAAATTCATATTGACATGAAAATGCCCATGCCAAATATAATTGATTTGATGGGTCACAGGTTATTAATAAATTACCCAGGAGACAGAAAGTTTGTTTGAGGTGTGGAGGTAAAGACCATTTGAGAGCAGAATGCCAAAAATCACGTTGTTTTAACTGTAATGGCACAGGTCATATTACAGCCAACTGCCTTAATAATTGTAAAAAATGCGGGGCTTCCACGCATAAATTCATTTAATGCACGGAACGCACGTTTGACGAAAGAGTTGCTAGTGGGGGAGGAGAGCAGAAAGCGATCAAGCCACAAAAAGATAAGCCTAACACTGAGAGCATGGAAACTATAGTAGCGCAGAGGGGTGAGACGCAGATTAAACAAATCACACCAATGTTTACAATAGCTTACGATATGTCGACAACACAATTGGAACATGTGGAACTAACTGAGGAAGCGGAAAATACAGTACAAAATGTACATAAGAGCGGGGAGAGAAGGAAGAAATAAGCGGTAAAACTAAAAGAGCAAAAGGGGGAACAGAGGAAATTCAAGAAGAGACTGAAACAAAACAAATAGAGGGGGAAGAGGTATCAATTTTGTCAGGAGGTAAGAAAGATTGCAAAACACTTTCGGGGTCTGATTCGGATTCAGATGGCATACAAATGAGGGAATACAAAGGAATAGTATGGTTAAATGTAGTAGTAAACACCAAAGAATACAGGGAATACAGGCGATGTTTGGCGGAAATTGTTAAAACTCGAGGAGAACCGATTTTTCTTTGGAATGAAAACGAGGAGGGTGAAGTAGTAAATATACAGTTCGCTTGGGGAGATTTTGTTATTTCCAATATTAGAAACAAGAATGTTGGAAATTTCACGGTGTTGCTCACCAATAACAAATTAAAGTTAAATGCTGAACATAGGAATATCTTAGCAGAAGTTCTAGTAACATAGGAATATCTTAGCAGAAGTTCTAGTAACATAGGAATATCTTAGCAGAAGTTCTAGTAAAGTTCTGCTCATAATGTCTGGAATAACATTTATGTCGCTAAATGTACAGGGTCTGAGAGCGGTTAACAAACAAAGGATGATATGGCAAATTATGATGAACATGGGGGTGAAGATTTGGTTTCTACAAGAAACCCGCTTCGCAAGTTTAGTAGCAGTTTCAAAACAGATACCGGTTATTAGGATTTTGGAGTTTTGGGACAAATCGATCCGCAGGGGTGGGAATAGTAGTGGTTCCTCCAATTTTAGGGACTGTATGACTGCCGGGTAGGGATACAGAAAGTCGGGTTGTAGCAGTGGATTCGAGTTATGGGGGGCACACAATTAGACTAATCTGTGTCTATAGTCCAAATTCCACTTTAGAAAGGAAAAATCTGTTTCAGAGACTGGGCAACTATATGAGGAGGGCTGCAGTGTGTTGTAAGGGCAGGGGACTGGAACTGTGTTCCTGACCCCATTATGGACAAAATTCTGGGGGGTACCGGGCATCATGGAACGGGGGGGGGGGTTCGTGAATTAATCGAGGTTTGTACTAAATGGGACTTGGTAGATGTCTGGAGGGGAGAAAATCCAGAGAAACGAGCGGCCACCAAAATAGCCAATAATATAGGAACTAGGATAGATCGCACTTATGCAACGAGTCAGTTGAAGGATAAGATGACAATGATACGGCATGTGAAATTTGCGGAAGGTCAACAAGTTTCAGATCACATGGCAGTAATGTGGAAGGGAGATTTATTTACAAACGTTAGTCTGGGAAAAGGCTATTGGAAGCTCAACCCAGCAGTTCTGGAGAGAGAGGATTGGGACTTTACAACAGTTATTAAAAAGATAGTAGAGCAAGTTGGAAATGAGTGGGAAATGTGGATGAAAATTAAAGAAAGTGCTAAATCATTTTATTACTCAAAAATTAGGGAAAGAAACGAACAACGCAGAAATAGACTGAAAGATCCCTTACAAGAAAAAAGAATTTACCAACAGTGCGGGGGATGAAAGAGCAACGGCAGAAGTACAAGTTATTATTGACGGTATAGTATTGGAAGAAGAGAAAGAAAAGGCACGAAAAATACAGTTGAAATTTAGGGAGGCTGATAGTCCTTCAGCTGTGTTTTACAAAAGAAGACTAAGGCTAAACAATTTAGCCAAAACGGATCAGGAAATTAAAGACTAAAAATTAAAGACACACATTCAACAACCCTAACTATTACGAATAGTTTTGTAAATTACTATGAAAAAGAGCTTGTTTGCAGAACAAAGAGAGAGACAACTCCATTTGGATGATTGGACAATTCACACCAGGGCAAAAACCATTACAGGACAGGGAAATAATTATGGGAGATGAACTGTGGCTCTAAAATCATGTAAATTACAATGCGTGCCGGGACCGGATGGTTTGGGGGTTGAATTTTATAAGAAGTTTTGGAACTTGTTAGCGCCTATTCTTCTGGCTGTCTTTAACAAATTTTTTCAGTAAGGGGTTGTACCCGAAGGCTTTTTAAATGCCTATACTACTTTCATTCTGAAGCATGGACGGAATTTAACGAAAATTGGTAACCGGAGACCTATAATGTTGGCTAATTGCGACTACAAAATATTTGCAAAGATTTTGACAGCTAAGGTAAAATGCAATGTAACCCAGGTAGTAAGAAGCACACAGTGCTATGGTATACTGGGGAGGCAGATAGAATATAACCTTTGGCTATTAAAAGATATATTAGAATATCGGAAACGAAAGAGTTACAATTTAGCATTAGTAGCAATCGACCTAGGAAAGGCTTTTGATAGAATCGACGACCACTACCTTTTTTCTATAATTAAAGATACGAATATAGGATATCAGTTGTTTACAGTCCTGAGAAATATATATATACACGTAGTAGCACATGACTTTTGATAAATGGAGAAATTTCGAAAAACATTAAAATTGATAGGGGAGTAAAACAAGGATGTCTGCTTAGTCCTTTGTTATTTACGTTAGCACTAGAACCACTACTGGGAAGAAGAGATATACAGACCTGAGGCCATTCAGAGGATACCTTTGCCAAAGCCAGCATGGCAGTGTAAATGTATAGTGTATGCGGATGATGTTACCGCCACTCTCACTACGAGTTATGCGGTGGAAGAATTTATGTCATTCATTACTTCTTTTGGTAAGAAGTCGGGGTTAAACAAACGAAGATAAAACTAGGATCAAATTGTTGGTGGAATGGGTACATCGGCCTTTACCACAACAAGAAGTGGAGTCGGATAAATCAATTCAAATATTGGGACCTCCGTTTAGAGAGAGTCCCATGCTACCTCTGGGAGGGATCACGAATAAAATACGGGAAAGTTTAAAAGAGTGGGAAGTGGGACAATTTTCTTTTGAGAACATATTCATTATTGTTAGAACCATAATTCTTCCTAAAATCTTGTACACAGTGTTTATAACAGGAATCACAGCTAGGACAATGAGACGATTTTACATTCCAACATTTCAGTTTCTACGGGGAGGAAAATGACAAGAGATAGCGCCTAAATTTTAATTTTTACCATGAGAAGAAGGGGGAATAAGTATTCCAAAAATTAATTTGAGGTGTAGCTGTAAGAGACTGCTGGACGTGGCTAATATGGTGCAATCTAACCATTTAGTAGCAGTACTGATAAAATATTTTATGGGATTTAATACAGCCTTAATTAAAGGCGGCAATTATCTAGGGCCAAAATCAGAGACAATTCCTATATATTACAAAAAAATTCGGGATATGTGCACGCAGTTAGGGGGAGAAAGATATAGATCCTTTTAAGAGTGGTTTAAAACGACTCTACTGGACACTGTTTAACTCAGAAAATCCAGAAAAGCCAAATTTAGTAAACCATAATGTGCAGTTGTTTTTTAAAAATCTAAAAATTGGCAGAAACTACCCATCGTGTATTGATTTTTCGTGGAGGGTTGGTTACGGAAGCATACCAGTGAACGATATCACATATAGACTTAGTCAGATAGGCAACAGATTATGCCAATTTTGTACCGAAATTGAAACAGTGTACCATTTATTTTATTACTGTCAATTCGCGCAGGAAGTTTGGAAGAGAATTTGTAGATTTTTGAGGATAAGACAGTTCACACTGGAGGAGGTAATTTACTTGCAATTCAATCATCATCCCTTGGGCAAGAACAAAATGTTCACGATATTTTTAATTATAGAGGCAAAATATCACGTGTGGAAGCTTCGAAAACGGAAAAGGTTTGGGACCTTTAGGGGATATCTTTAGAACTTGAAATAATCAATGTCTGCTTCCATGCAAAGGTTTTTACAGTTGGAAAAATGGCGTTTAGGGTCTGATAAGTTTCTGAAAAGGTGGGGAGAGCCACCTCTTCTGTGCAGTTTGGTTGGAGATGACGTTCATCTTAAGTACTGGTTTTAGTTATTTGGAGGAGAAAAAAAAAAAAAAAAGCACCTGGGTTTTTTTTCGTTTATTACAAAATTCAGTTTTCTTGATAAAAATGTAGATCTCTTAGGCTCTCATCAAAACAGTTCCATGATATAGGTTTGAATTTTATAACTCATTTGTTTGGTTTAATAGATCTGGTCCAATGGGTTATTTTTCACATTAAATTCACAAATAGCTTTTAAATGATCGTCTGAATTAAGATTTTTCATGATTTAGGTTTGGATTTTATAATTCATTTGTTTCGTTTAATAGATCTGGTCCAATGGGGTTTAACATTAAATTCACAATAGCTTCGAAACGATGGTCTGGGTGGTGGTATCCTCTGAAAAATAAATAACAGTAGTCATCCCTACTAGGGAAGCATCATTTATTTGAAGTAGTGCAATAGCAGACTATCTCACTGTGAAGGCAGCCACAATATGAGAAACAATTAAAACGATTCCTTTTACGCAACATACATAGTTCAAATTTATGGGTTAATTACGGTGTATTTACACCTATATTATATAGTCAATTATCAAAACTCATAAGGATTATGCCTTGTGCATTTCGTTTTGAAAAGACTTCCTTAGAAATGTAAATTCTAGAAGAAAGGGATGAATGAGATTGGTCCACTTGATATCGATGGTTTAACTGTGGATCCCGCTCAGGTAGCTAACAAATTGAATGATTATATTTTGCATCTATATTTACATAAGGAGTTATTCAGGGAGGGAAATGCCAGAGATGTATAAAATAATGTCAGGGAGCTAAATGATTTTGTAATAACTCAGAGCAAAGTGGAGGAGAAATTCTGGAGATAAACATAAGGAAGACACCTGGGGGTGGATGGAATCTATCCAGTTATATTAAAAGAGGCAGCAAAGGAAGAAAGCAAACCTTTAGTCCTAATTATGAGACCCACCTTGGACTCAGGGTAAGAACCCATGGACTGGAGATGTGTAAATGTGATCCTGATTCATAAAGGAGGATCAATGGGTGAAACAAGTAATTACAGACCTGTTAGTTTAACTTCTGTTCTGGGTAAAATAATGGAGTCACTGGTTGAAGATGCATTGCAGGATCATCTAGACAAGACTGCAGCAATAATTCAGACACAGTATGGTTTTGTTAATGGAAAGTCTTGTCTGACCAATTTGATTCTGTGATGTGGTCACAAAGGAACTGGATACTACGAATGATTTTGATATCATATACTTGGACCTCAGGTAGGCTTTTGATACTGCTGCACAAATTGAAGCAGGCATTGGAGACAAATTGCTGTTTTGGATAAAGGGATAGCTGAATGGGAGAAGACAGAGAAGACAGAGTGGTAATCAATGGATAATTACTCTTCGTGTAGTAATGTTATTAGTGAAGTATACCCTGGTTCAGTGTTGGGTTCCATTGTTTTTTTTTGCATTTATTAATGATATTGATGATATATCAGGCTTAATTTCTAAGTTTGCAGATGACATGAAGGTTGGCAAGGTTGTGTTAATGACACTAAGTTAGTGCAACAGGATCTAGAAAAGTTGAGAAGATGGGCTGAGAGGTGGCAACCAAAGTTTAACCTTGACAAATGTAAAGTACTGTATATGGATAGCAGTAACTCCAGAGTAACGTATCACTGTGTGGTACTACACTGAGGGAGGCAGAGAATGAAAAAGATCTGGGGGTAATTGTGCAATTAGATATGAAGTTTTCTGATCAGTGCAGACAAGCTACAAGAGTAGCTCATGGTGTTGTGTCAATGATATACAGGAATTTTTCTAGTGGGGAAAAGGAGATGATTATCCAGCTGTATAAGGCAATGTTCAGGCAACACCTTGAGCACTATATACAGGTGTGGAGCCCTCATTTTAGAAAGGATGTACACCTGCTGTAACGAGTACAGAGAAGGGCAACAAGATTAGTGAATTAAACAAAGGGTTGCTCTTAAGAAGAAAGGCTTAAGCTTTGCAAATTACATTGTCTGGAGACTAGGCATGTCCGAGGTGATCTGATTGAGATGTATAAGGCCTTGAATGGTTTGAGCGTGCTCAATGCTGATGGGATTCTTCCTCTTGCTCTGATCTATCGCCTGATGGGACATGAATTCAAATGGAGGAAAGACAGTTGTAGAATAGATGTGTCGAAGTTTGCCTTTAGCCAGTGGGTGGCTGATTGCTGGAACAAAGTTGACAGCTTAAATAAATTCAAGACAGAACTAGACAAACATTTGGACCGAATGGATAAGTGAAATGGGAAGGTTTTTTTTTTTTTTTTTTGCTGATGCTGTACAAGCTTGCTTTCTTGCATCATATGCCTCTGCTATTGATAATCTCCCTAATATGACTAGAACTTGTTGCAGTAGGATAGCCTTTTTTTACTGTGATTAATTATCCTAAAACTTTGTAAGATCTGAAAACTTAGCCATTAAACCTATTTTATCTTCATCATCATTAATAATAATAAAAAAAAAAAACAACCTGCCTGCCTCAACAAGCATATCAATAGAACGAGCAAAGGCATATTACAGATTTCATGAAACTTGCAAACCCTTCTGTGTGGAGAAGTGGACATTTTTACTTTGAGCTTTTTACTTGTACGATTTACTATTAGATACTGTAGTCGTTGAACCAATGTCTTCGGTTTTAAGTCTCTACTGATGAGAAAACAGCAAATTGACTAAATGCTATTTCCTCAAGAATCAGTAAGATTTTCTTTGGTAGGGTTCTTTTTGTGATCCCAGAGGAAGGACATATATTATCAGGATTCACAAAAGATTTAATTTGGTTTAATGTCTGGGCTATCTGCCCAAAGTGGAGCACAAAGGGACACCCACTATCCAGTAAGCAGAAAATGTTCTTAGGTGTGTGGCATCAGGGCTAACAGGTAACCCTACCTGCACCAGCTGAAATTCTGTTTCTCTGACCACCACACAGACAGGGATTTGAATGGGGTTAAGACATACATGTAAATTCACTAGATGATTGATTCTGGAGTGGTGTGTTGAAGCTGGGGCCCTCTGACACCAAGATCTCCTGCCCTTTCCGTGTTTTCATATGCTGTAGTGCATGGCAAACATTCAAATATTTATGATAGCCTGGAACCTAGGCTTTCATTATAGAATGTGGACAGTGGGTTTTGGATCCCAGTGATCCTAATTTGGGTAGGGAAGCAGCAGCATCACTAATAGGACCTCTGACTATGTCAAGGTGGGGAGTCAGGTTATTTCAACATGGCTGGAGAAATTCTATTGGTTCAATTTGAATGAAATTTTGGATGGCTCTACAAATCATCCTAAAAGAGTAAAATGAAACCTTTCACAAAAATCCAGCCAGTGGAAGTGGGCGGGCAAAGAAATGTCAGATTTTAATGTAATTTGGAATCACTAAACAAATCATTCTAAAATAGCCCAATATAAAATTTTAGGAAAATATATCTAATAGGAAATATGTGGATTGATAAGTGAAAGACAACAGGGGTTTTTATAAATACAGTAAACCCTTGCTATTCGCGGGGGTTACGTTCCTGAGAAATGTCGCGAATACCGAAAACGCGAATACTGAGTTATTGCTCCCATAGTAATAAAGGGGTTCCGTTCCAAAGTATGAAATATATAAGAAAAACTAGTCTAAAATTTTGTCTATATGTATTATATGTACCTTCATAATATGACTATGTACATAGACAGTACATAGTGAAATGCAAGCATATGGCATTGAAATGAAAATAAGAAACAATTTAATATTAAATGTAATATTTATTAGAAATTTCAAACCAGCGCCTTTGCTAGCAAAAAAACTTATCCCACCAGTGCTATCACCAGTTTCGCTAAAGTGTTGATAAAGGAGTTTTGCCTTTTCACGAATGATGAGTGAACTTAAAAGAATTTTATTTTGAGTTCGGTCTTCTATCCACAGATTTAAAGCTTTTTCCATTTTTTTTTTCTAATTTAACATCACGAGTTACAGAGCAAATTTTTGAAGCAATTAGCGCTTTTTCACAGACACTACGGCAGATTTTTTCTTCCGATTTTTGGATTGATCGTACCGTTGACTCATTGATTTTATAATGTTTTGCCACTGAAGAGAGACACTTTCACCATTAGAAATTTTATCTAATAACTCAATTTTATTCGCTAATGTCATCACATTCTTTGCTATTTTCACATTTCTCTTGTTATTCGTAGCCATATTTTTGTAGGGGTTAGAAAGAACTTGTCCACAATAAAGTCACTTTCCTTCCGTTAAAAAACTCGAAAAGGTCTGTTTTACACTGCAAAACGGTAGATTTGTCATTTTTGTAAGCATATCAATTTATAAATTGATAACGGCTGCAGTTTACCTTTTACTGAAAAAATATTGCGCATCAAGGGAAAAAAATAGCAAAGATAAAAAAAAATGATAATAAGATCAATTTATAAGCATATAAATTAAAAGCAAACGACGAAACCTTGCATGGCAAGCGCATAACACATACCGAACAAGGATTAGCGAGAAACATCCACGCTCGCGATTTTGTCAACTATCTCCCCCCACCCACTGAGCGCTGTTTTGACCGGTAAAGATAATTTTAGCCACGCTCATGTTTTTTTATGGCGGAAAATATTCATGGCGCTTTAAAATTCACATTTTTTTTAGGTTTCATTTTATATTAAATCAGCGATCGCGAATACGCGAAACCGCGAATACAGATACCGCGAATAGCGGGGGTTTACTGTATATATATATATATATATATATATATATATATTTTTTTTTTTTCTGAGAACCACAAACACGAGAGGTACTTAGTACCATGCATGGTCCAGAGGCTGAGAAGATGAAAGAAAATATTTGTTGACATTAGACTTGAACTTCTGTAGATTAATTTTCAGGAAATACGTATGAAGGAAGGTTGTTCCAGAAAATGGCAGTTGAATGAATAAACAAGGAAGATGAAAAGTTGGTTCTGTGAGTTTGAAGTTGGACAGAAAATGGATTTTGGCTGATGCTGGCACGTTTGGACTATTTTGAAAGAGAGAGAGCGGGAATTATAGAAGCCAATTCAGAAGATCAGTGCCCAGCATTAATGGAGAAGTTAGAAGAAAAGAGTCATCTACCATCACCCTCAGTGAGTGGTCAGAGAGAAAATTGGATAACCAATTACAAAAAACAGTTGGCAAACCATAAGATGGAAGCATGATCGGAAGCCTTTGATATACCAAGAGCACCTGCTTGTGTTTCACCAAACGTTTCCATTGAATTGGTCCTTAATTGGGTAACATAAGCCAGAATATCACCAGTGGATCGACACTGATGGAATCCGTACTGGTGGTAGTTGATCAGATGGAAGTTTTCTATATAGTTTAAGAGTTGGCAGTTAATTGATTTCTCCATTACTTTAGAAAGAATAAAAGTAATTTCTTGCTTCTTGCCCTAATGGTAGCCGAGCATTCTGGTCTCTTGCCAAAGCTATTGGCCGCAACTTCTGCCCATCTCTGCTCCCACCTCTGTCCAAACCAGATGGTTCTGTTGTCACTTCGGCCAAGGATAAAGCTGACCTGCTAGCATCCCATTTTTCTTCCAAATCATATATTAATGATCTTGGTAAAACACCTCCCACCATTCCCAACACGCTTCCATTCTGTGGTCTTCCGTCAAAAGGATGACGAATCTTGATGCTAAGAAAGCTCCAGGTCGCGATGGTATTTCTCCACTTATTCTCAAAACCTGTGCTCCTGAACTTACTCCTATTCTTTGCCGCCTTTTTTCACTTTCTTATTCCAAAGGTGTTTTTCCTTCTGCTTGGAAATTTGCTCATATTCAGCCAGTTCCTAAAAAGGGTGACATATCCCTTCCATCCAATTATCGTCCCATTGCAATTACTTTGACTCTTTCTAAAGTAATGGAGAAATCAATTAACCACTAACTCTTAAACTACCTAGAAACCTTCCATCTGATCAACGATTGTCAGTATGGATTCTGTTAGTGTCGATCCACTGGTGATGTCCTGGCTTATGGACTAATTCAATGGAAAAGTTTGGTGAAACACAAGTAGTTGCTCTTGATATCTCAAAGGCATTCGATCGTGTTTGGCATAAAGGTTTTTCTGAACAAGCTTCCATCTTATGGTTTACGAACTGTTTTTTTAGTAATTGGTTATCCAGTTTTCTCTCTGATCGCTCACTGAGGGTGATGGTAGATGGCTCTCTGTCTTTAACTTCTCCACTAATGCTGGTGTCTCCCAATTCCTTAAATTCTGACCTTCATGTAATTCTCTAGTGGGGCAAAGACAACTTAGTTGATTTCAAACCTTCTAAAACTCAGTCTTGTCTTATATCTCACAAAAAAAGGATTCTTCTGCTCCTATGCTTATTTTTGGTGACACTCCGATTTCTATGCAAACTGATACATCTCTTTTGGGAATTACCCTGACTTCTAATTTCTCTTGGCACAAGCACATTACAAATATTGCTTCCTCTGCATCTAAAAAACTTTGTTTTCTCTTTCGCTCTCGGCGTTACTTTTCTTCCAAACAGCTGCTCACTCTGTATAAATCGCAAATCCACACTGCCATGGAATATTGTTCCCACATCTGGGGTGGTGCCTCCAAAACCTCTCTCAGGCTTCTTGAGTCCATCCAGAAGAGGGCAGTTAGGTTAATTAATGATTCATCTCTAACAGAGTCTCTTCACTCGCTGTCTCATAGACGTACTGTTTCTGTTGCATGCCTCTTGTACAAATACTTCCATGGGAACTGTTCTTCTGAATTGGCTTCTATAATTCCCGCTCTCTCTTTCAAAACAGTCTGAACACGTGCTGCCACCAGCCAACATCAATTTACTGACCAACTTCAAACTCACAGAACCAACTTTTCATCTTCCTCGTTTATTCATTCAACTGCAGTTTTCTGGAACAACCTTCCTTCATATGTATTTCCTGAAAATTACAGTGTACAGAAGTTCAAGTCAAATGTTAACAAATATCCTCTTTCATCTTCTCAACCTCCACCCCAAGCACGGTACTAAGTACTATAGGTTCTAATACCTCTCATGTTTGGGGTTTACATAGAAAAAAAAAAAAAAAAAAAATTGCAATGGGACGATGATTGGATGGGAGGGATTTGTCACCTTTTTAGGAACTGGCTGGACATGAACAAATTTCCAAGCAGAAAACACCTTTGGAATAAGAAAGTTAAAAAATTCAGCAAAGAACAGGAGTAAGTACAGGAGCACAGATTTTGAGAACAAGTGGAGAAATACCATCAGAACCTGGAGATTTCTTAGCATCTATAGTCGTAAAAATCCTGCTGACATCCTTTTGATGGAAGACCACAGGAAGCACTGAATGGAGCATGCTGGGGAGTGATATACCAAGATCATTTCTACATGAGTTGGAAGAAAAATGGGATGCTAGCAGGTCAGCTTTATCCTTGGCAGAAGTGACAATAGAACCATCTTGTTTTGACAGAGGTTGGCAAAAGTTGTAGCCAATAGCTTTGGCAAGAGACCAGAATGCTCGGCTACCATTATGGTAAGAAGCACGATTTCTGCTACTTGGCGTTCAAAATCTAGTCTGGATTGATTAATAACTGCTTTACAATTGTTGCGAGCTCCGGCGTAGGTAGAAAATGAAACTGAAGAACTGGAAACTAGCCAATTACGATATGGAACATTCTTCTCTTGAATAGCCTTGGCACATTTATTGGAAAACCAAGGTTTAGATAAAGGACAAGATTTTAAGAGGAATGTGAAATAAAGGATTTCATTCCTAGAAGGATAATTTTGCTGACAGGATCTGAGCAAATATTGACATCAGAAGTTTTAAAACAGTAATCTGACCAAGGAAAAGAAATCTTGCAGGTCATCCCATTTTGCATTATTGTAATGCCAAACAACATGAGGTTGGGAAATTTCAACTTTCTTAACTTTTCGTAGTTTTTTTTTACCTTGTTTTCATGACAAAAAAGTAAAAAAGTATGGATTTTTACTGCACAAGCTTTGTGTAAAAAAAAATTACAGAAACACTACCCATAGCCCAAGAATGTTTGGAAACTTGCCACCACAGGCTCAGGCAAGAAGTAGTAGTAGTGGCATGTGATGCAAGAAAGCAAGTGTATGAGCTTATGCAGCATCAGCCAAAAAAAAAAAAAACACACCATTCCCTCCAAATGCCTGTCCAGTTCCTCCTTAAATTTATTCAACCTATCAACTTCCACAACGACAGGTGGAAGTTTGTTCCAGCAATTAACCACCCGCTGGCTAAGGGCAAATTTCTGAACATCTATTCTACATCTGTCTTTTCTTAATTTGAATTTATGCCCCCTTAGGTTCGTAATCTGAACAAGTGGAAGGATCCCATCAGAATTCAGCGTGCTCAACCCATTCAAGGCCTTATATACCTCAATCAGATCACCGCGCAGGTGCCTAGTCTCCAGCCACTGCAATTTGCAGAACTTAAGCCTATCTTGGTAAGAGGATCCCTTCATTCCCCTCACCAATCTTGTTGCCCTTCTCTGTACATGCTCAAGTAAATCTACATCCTTCCTAAAATGAGGCCTCCAGACCTGTACACAGTACTCAAGGCGTGGCCTGACCATTGCCTTATACAGAGGGATAATCACCTCCTTTTCCCTGCTAGCAAAATTCCTATATATCATTGACAAAACCCCATGACCTGCCCTGGCAGCCTGTCTGCATTGCTCAGAAAACTTCATATCTGACCAGGAACTCACTTGAAAAAGGATTTATCTATGTGAGTGGATCACTGTTCTCTAACAAATAAAACATAGAAAATAAGTTTACTTTTTATTTTTATGTCATTCAACAGCACGCTGTTCTTAATATCTGTAGCTATTATAACTATGTTTCTGCATTTTCACTTCATTTTTTATTCCTTTTGAGATACCATTACATGCTAAAAAAAAATGTACCTTTCTGGAGGTGGTTCATCAGGCAATAACTGTAAAAATTCTTCTAACAAATGGGTCTGACTCCGTAGTAAAGGTTGTAGAGCAGAAAGAATTCCAGTTGAGGTAAGGTCTAGTTGATGCTGCAACTGGCTGAAAGTTTTTAGAATTCTTTGTATGTGCTGTGGATTTGGACTAAAGTGGACCTAGAAATAAAGAAAAATACTGTTTTATTAATTTGCATAAAGATAATCTAATAACAGAACCATGGAAAGAAAATAATAATTGTCATAATGGTTATATAACATTCACTTTGGGGAATTTTAATTAGATTATAACAATTACACTGTATTACAGAAGTAAAATGAAAAAAATATTGTGAATGACAAATTTTATATACTAACCCATGTAGAAAAAATCTGTTATAATCAAAGCAATCGATAAATTTAACGTACAATTTGTTGTTGATGTTTTCTTGTGGGTTGACTAGGTACTATGTCCATAATATATCCATATCAGGTTAAAAAATATATTTGGTCCTTAAAAACAAAAGGACTGTTAAATAAGTAAAAACATCTTCTGTGGTGTCCGGTGTAAATGTTGTAATGATGAATAGTGAGTTGGGTTTGGCTTGACAGTTTTGGCATTGTGGAGTGGTATTTTTTGGGAGGTGAGAGATGCAAGTAAGATACGTATATCCAAAATGAATTCAGGCAAGACTGAATTGTTATTTTCTATTTGATCTTAAACTAAATACCCTTTGTTTGAATTATTTATTTTGAATCAATTTGTTAGAATTCAGAGTAATTCATTACTGCAGAGTAATGACCACTGTTATCAGTTTGTCAAAGGAATTACAGACAGCATCTAGAATTTTAAAGAGAGGTGAGATCAGATCAAATGTATTCTTGACATTACAATTGGTTCTTCAATTTCCTGGTATTCCTACATCACCACATAGCAGAAGCTGATTACAGTTTTTGAAGTAAAATATAGGTCATATTTTTCTGAACAGAGAGGATTGAAATTGTGTGCAAATTGAAGGGCACAGACGGCACTGAAAGAGCCTGTGTACGTAATCTGTTGTAGTGAAAGTTTGTTAATGTTTTTCAAGATTAGAAACACCACAGGAAAATCTAAACTGTACATGCTGCATTTTAGCACGAGTTGCTGGGATATGTTTTTACCTGAAAGGAAGGATCGCAGCTCTTCCAAATTTATTCTTCGCTTGAAGTAATCATGCATACTGTGAAGAAATGGCCACACATAATAACTTGCAATTTATGCCCAGGGTATCATTTTTACTTCATTGTCAAAAGAAACTATCATATCAAACTATGGTGTGGCAGACAAGTTTTTTTAACTTCTGGAAGTATAATACTGAAATCTGCACATCAACACTATTAAATTAAAATTGGTGATGCCCAGATTTTAAATTTAAATTAAAGATAAAGTTATTTCCAATTGTGTGACAAATTCTTTGTCATGTACAACAAAAATTTTAAAGATTATGTATGGTGTAAAAAATATAATCACTACTATTTTTCTTGAGTTAAAGTGCAAAAGCAATGACCAAAACAAAGACTTGGCTTGCACTGAGAATAAAATAATTTCATCTCTGTCTTAGTCTAAGTGATCAGAATCTTTTCACTTTATTTATGCATCTGACATGATATGAACCATAAATGTTTAAATGTTTATATCATAATCTATTCTATCATATTACAATATACACTTGAGCATTCCTGGAACATGGCTAGTTTCTTGAGAGAGAGAGAGAGAGAGAGAGAGAGAGAGAGAGAGAGAGAGAGAGAGAGAGAGAGAGAGAGAGAGAGAGACTATCAGCATTAAAATGTTAATGGATCATAATTTTTTATCAACTGTGTTAGCAATTTTCCCATCAAAACCCAGGCGTGTAACAGTTTCACCATTCAACTTTCTTAACAATATCATTATACTTTTTGAATTTATCTAACCATTTAAAGAGTTCTAACTTTAATTCAAATACATCACAATTGTACAGAGAATTTTCTGTGGTTGCAGGAAATTGGCCAGATAACAAAATCACAGTTCCCTCTAATTTTGTTTCTCAGTGTGCAGAATGGTTATTGCTTTGCATGTTTCCTTTATGCTGTTGTGCAGCTGATCACCATGCAAAAATAATTAATGATTATAATCATTAATAATGATAATTATGTGTGACTTTTACATGAGAAATGGAAAATAAACAAACATGTTGATAACAATGCGAATAACTATTAGATTAAGTAGATTTTACAAATATAAAATTATCTCTATGAAACCATTTTTGACTGTTTTAACTAATTTTATATACTACAGCAGAAATGGCGCCTCATTCATATCATATCTTAACATGCGCGCGCGCGCACACACGCACACGCACGCACGCACGCACGCACGCACGCACACACACACACACACACACATATATATAACAGATCTAGCATTTCAGTTTGCAGGGTTAACCTGGAGAAAATTACTAGCAAACTTAATAGTTTATTAATAATTCCTCAACAATTCTGCACTCAACGTCATTAAGAGATTATGGATTACTGTACGAATATTACTGTGGTATATTCGTATAATCATAGATAGTGAAAACCTAACAGTACAATAAATAAGAAAAGATATTTTATATTTGGGGTAGGGAGAAAGTGGAAATTTAATACTGAATGTTAAATGTATTTTAGTAATGGTGCATCACCCATGGCAACTGTCTCACTAGTGCATCCCCAGCACTGGGCCTGAAGTACAGAATGAACAATTGAAAAATAATCCTTATAAGCCTCCCATGAATCCTTGAATGATAATTAGACAAATAAATCCCATATCAGTGGGGATTAGGAGGTACATTTTCCCCAAAAAATAATTTCTCTGAATTGCTTTTGTGCTATGGTTATTGCAAGTTTTCTTGCTCATATGGTTCCTAACAGATATAAAACACTGGTTTTGAAAGTGCTGTGTACCAAATTTTTAGCCAAGTTTAACTGAATTCCAGAATGTAGCATAAGCTACATTCTGGAATTCAGCTAAACATGGCTAAAAATTTTGTGCACAGCACTTCCAAAACCACTGAATTGTCATAGAAGGGCTTAGCTTAGAGGAAACCCAGTCTAGAATATACATTTTTACAAGGGATTTTTATCCCATTATACTTCTGTGTTAGGTAAGTTAGACATTTAGCTGTTTTGGGTAGGAAACCACCCGAAAATATCTCCTCCTGAAATCAATGCCAAACCTTCATTTTTAATACCTGTTGATTGAATATCTGGGGCAATTCTCAAATATTCAATACGTTATAAGTAGTAATAACTATTTCTTTTTTTTTAGTTATAGCCACTGTCAACCTTTGCTTTTTTTTTTTTTTATTTATTATTATTTTTTTCTATTCATTCTTCACATTTTTTCAATCATCTGTTTGGCTTAGTCATAATGTGGAGAATTACAACACATGCAAAACTAAATTTACTATGAATGATAAACAGTAATTAATTTTACCACTTCATAGTAAACTTCATATTAAGTACAATAAATTTAATAATAAAATGAAAGTTGTCTGTCAGTTCTTGTGTGCTTTTTCTGTATTAAACCATTAGTAATTTTTACTATTTAAAATGTCATTTGAGAGTGCTTACTATGATATTGTTCACGAACATATATGTTGACATCTAGGGTAATACATGAATGACCTGTTTATCTGAATCTATTGCAAACAACACAGAATCTAATTAGAAACAAATTTTGTTTCTAATTAGATTCTGATTAGAAAGACCAGGGGCATTCCCAGGGTACGTGGCACCAGGGTGCCAATCGTACTTTGGTGTCCCCCTAAAAATATTTATTTTTATATTTTGCTGTACTTTTATTCATATAATGATAATTAATAACAAAAGTAATATAGTTATAATTATTGATGACAAAATTTTATTACATTTAAGCTAACACTTAAAATAAATAAATGTGCACTGAAAGAGACTCCTTCAGCCTCACTAATCAAAAAAATGAGATCAATCGTACATTATTTTCTATTAATAAATGTAAGAGCAACAAGGCTCAATATGTTCTACCTTATCCCTTATAAATTAACTAACAAATGAATGAGAGGGATCGCCTTAGTGATGACTTGTGGAGTGCTGTGATGCTGGCACTCTCAATTATCCAGGGATATGTATAAAAATTGAAGTCATTCTTTACACCCAAATTCTTTATTAATGTTAGTAATGCCTTTTTCACTCGTAAATAATGGTTGGTGGATCAATGTATTTTTGGGTCGGGTTTGGAGCTGTTAAACCATTGAATACGGGCAGTGTCGTAGCTAGGGTAGGGTCAGCAGGTACACTGCACCCCTTGACGCCTGAATCTGGTATTATGGCACTTTATTTGTGAGGGGCTCACATCTGGTGAGTATGGGCTTGGCACACACAAGGTATCATCATTCTTCTCTTTCTTGGTGATACCTTTCTACTTATGTGTGTGTCTCTCTTTCTCTAAGGCTAACTCGGAATTTTTTTTTTTTTTAGCTGGTGCAGCACAAGCCTCAGGCTTCCTTGCGCTATATGGCTAGCAGTGGTGGCGCCCCCTGGAAAATAGCAAACCTAAAAGTCTTAATTTAACACCCTGACAAGCCCCCAAACCTAGCCTCCTCCTACCGCCCCATTGCCCTACTCTTTGTCATAGGTAAAGTCCTAGAAAAACTAATAGTAGGCAGATTCCTACAATACTATACTAAGAAAAATCTATCCTCAAACTGCCAATTCGGTTTCACCCCTGGCAAGTCGGCCGTGGGAGCTATCAAGCAGGTTCTAAACACTATTATTCCCTCGGAATTTAAGTATGTCCTAGGTCTCTTTGTAGACTTTAAAGGTGCCTTTGACACCCTATGGTAGCAAAGTGTGCTGGCGAGGTTTCGAGAGGCAGAGGTTTCAATTCCGATTTATCGTCTAATTACAGACTACTTCTCAAACAGGCACCTCGTGGTCTCAAGCGGAGCATGCTCCGTAACAAGACCAGTGACCCGCGGCTGCCCACAGGGATCTGTTCTTGGCCCAGTCTTCTGGAACATGGTCCTTGATGTAGTGGCTCGCAAAAGATCTCCCCCAAATAGAGAAAATAGCTTACACAGACGATCTTGTTCTGATCCTACAGGGTAACTCAAAGCGCGAGCTGGAAACCGGAGCAAAAGAGGCCCTGGAAGATCTAATGTCCTGGTGCACAATAAATAAACTGGAAATATCAGCAAAAAAAACAAAACAAGTCCTATTCAAGGGAAAGCTCAATAGAAATAGACCTCCATTAATTAAAATCAATGAACAGAGCATAGGCAGGGAATCCAAATACAAGTATCTAGGAATAATATTAGATAAAAATTTAACTTTCATAGAGCATGCAAAATACTTAAAGAACAAAACTCAAAAATTAACCGGAAAATTACTAAGAATTGCAAGGAAAAAATGGAACATAAAACCATCCACACTGGCATTGTATTATACAAGCCTCTTCCTCCCCATTATATGCTATGGAGCGGGTGCCTGGGCACCTGGCATCAAACGCAGCCTAGTAAACAAATACCTATTACAGGCACAAAGAATCTTTCTTTTGGCCACCTCCAGAGCATGTCGAACCATCTCAACTTC
The DNA here is from genome assembly GCF_048544385.1 of Mastigoproctus giganteus. NCBI lineage: Eukaryota > Metazoa > Arthropoda > Arachnida > Uropygi > Thelyphonidae > Mastigoproctus > Mastigoproctus giganteus. The sequence continues at coordinate 51,124,606 of NC_143576.1, read as the reverse complement.
AGCCCTCCAGATAATATGTGGAAAGCTACCCATAAAATATGAAATCATACAAGCATATCTAAATTACTACAGGAGACAAAGAATCCCACATGCCTTTGAAGAATATGCAATAAATCTTAATGTAACAGACAAAGAAGATCAAAGAAGACTAAGAGAAATGTTTACTACACAATGGCAAAGAGAATGGAGGGAAGAGACCAAGGGGAGGACAACGTATCAGTTCTTCCCCCTTGCACAAGAAATAAGCAAGACAAACAAACCTTGGCTGCAACCAGGATTATACACTACTTTCCTCATGTCGGGCCACGGAAGCTTCAACTCAAGACTACATGCTCTGAGGCTGGCCGATTCTCCTGACTGCAAATGCGGGTCGCACGAAACAGTGCAACACATAATGCTGGACTGCATTAACTACACGGACCTGAGGCAACCGTTCCGGCTAATAACAGAGGTGTATCACACAGAGGATTTTTTCAAAGTGACGGAATCACTGGAAACCTTCCAAGCACTGGCGAACTTTGCAGAGAGAGCATTCCAGAGAAGAAGGACTCTCCTAGGCCTGCCAGACTAGCAGGTAACCGTGTCCTGTGACAACACTACACTGTGAAGGTAATGCGTGTTGTATTGTCAATAATTACCAAGTGAAAGGAAGAAGGGCAGGACAAGGAAAACACAGTCTGCCATGGACCTATGGCTTGAAAAGTAAGACAGTATACCTGCTGACCACATGAAAAGGTCAGGGAACACACAAACTTGTACGTGACACACAAAAACTCACCTAGCACATAAGAAAACAACAGTGATTATAAGAGACTGATTGACTTTTATGCCTATGTAAATGATAAAGAATTGAAATAGATATAAAATAACCTAGAATGCCGGGCTTCTCCACAAGGACAGGATTGGGCCCTGCGTGTGCAGGGGTCCGGCTACTAAAAACATCCTAAAACGCCCGCCCTAGGTCAGGACTGAGCCCTGCGAGAGCCAGGGTACTACCAAAATATTGTTTAATAAGGAAATGATTAAGAGTGCAAGAGAAACTGGCTGCCTCTACGTGGCAAGTGACGGGAGCTGGGGGGTTGGGACACTACAAGTCCGCGACTCCCTGCTGCTAAATGCCAGTTGCCAGCCACAAACAACGAGAACAACACACTACATACAGTAAAATACAAATTAAAGGATAAAATAAGTGTTTTTTTTTTTTTTTTTTATATATAACATAAGCATAACTAGACCTAAGTAAATATATATATAGATATATATATATTAATAGTTATATTAGTGATAAAAGGAAAGAAAGTTAAAAGACAATAACTAATATTTATGGGTTAATGCAGTTGCAAGCAATCATGCAATACACCCATAATGTCTATAGAATATTATTAGAAAAGTAAATCAATCCAATAATAAGAATACCATCAGGGACTTAAGAAAACGCAAAAAAAAAAAAAAAAAAAAAAAAAATATTATTATCGCTTTTTACCGACAATCTAGATGACTTCAACTGGGGCCAACCACCCAGAATGAAGGCAAAAAACGACAAGAAGTTCTCTGTTTCTGTGATGATCAATATATGCTAAGTAATTTAAATCTAAACCAAATATAAACCAGTATAGGCCGAATATAAATCAAATATAAATAAATCGAATGAAGATAATTAATTAAGAAAAAATTTTGAAATATTAGAATCAAAGGTAAGAAATATAAGTAAAATATAAATGTAAGCATATATTAATCATCGTTGACCCGACAGAGAACGTAATTTAATGATTAAAATAAGATTAAATATATAATACATACTACATTTGACCGTATCTAGGACATAATGTAATAGTCGTCAAAATAATAAGTGGTGCCCCCTATGTGATGGATACGGTAAAAATAAATAAATAATTAAATTAACGCAAAGAGAAACATGCAGATAGTAAGAAGAAAAACTAAAGGAGTAGGAAAAATAGAACCTGAACTCCACAAAGGCGAAAAATAGTGGTATAGATAAGAAATAGTTTCTCCTACGTCCTCGGATTGCCCTAATAATTTCGGTGAAATAAAAATAAAGAGTGTAGGACAGCTTAAAGGCATTACAAGATATAAGTTGTGGCTCGGGTATGCCCGGGATCGCAAACCCGTTTGCGATCCCGGGCATACCCGATATTTTTCCTACTCCTTTAGTTTTTCTTCTTACTATCTGCATGTTTCTCTTTGCGTTAATTTAATTATTTATTTATTTTTACCGTATCCATCACATAGGGGGCACCACCACTTATTATTTTGACGACTATTACATTATGTCCTAGATACGGTCAAATGTAGTATGTATTATATATTAAATCTTATTTTAATCATTAAATTACGTTCTCTGTCGGGTCAACGATGATTAATATATGCTTACATTTATATTTTACTTATATTTCTTACCTTTGATTCTAATATTTCAAAATTTTTTCTTAATTAATTATCTTCATTCGATTTATTTATATTCGATTTATATTCGGCCTATACTGGTTTATATTTGGTTTAGATTTAAATTACTTAGCATATATTGATCATCACAGAAACAGAGAACTTCTTGTCGTTTTTTGCCTTCATTCTGGGTGGTTGGCCCCAGTTGAAGTCATCTAGATTGTCGGTAAAAAGCGATAATAATATTTTTTTTTTTTTTTTTTTTGCGTTTTCTTAAGTCCCTGATGGTATTCTTATTATTGGATTGATTTACTTTTCTAATAATATTCTATAGATATATATATACATACTTTTTTTTTTTTTTTTTTTATTAGTCAAAATTCAAAATTGTATACGTTATCATTAGAGAAATTGTTAAAAAATTTTATGCTGGCAAAGATAAACGCTTAAATAACGGCGGATATAGGGGAAACCCTGGATACCGCTAGTAACCTACCAAAACACTATGTCACTATATGTCACTATGTACCTTCATAATATGACTATGTACACAGACAGTACATAGTGAAATGTAAGCATAATGCATCGAAAAGAAAATAAACAAACAGTATTATATTAAATGTAATATTTATTTGAAATTTCAAACAAATCTTTCAAACCAGCATCTTTGCTAGATAAAAAACTTATCCCGCCAGTGCTATCCCCAGTTTTGCTAAGGTGTTGATAAAGGAGTTTTGCCTTTTCACGAGTGATGAGTGAACTTAACGGGATTTTATTTTGAGTTCAGTCTTCTATCCACAGATTTAAAGCTTTTTCCATTTTTAGTAATTTAACATCACGAGTTAAAAAGGAAATTTTGGAAGCAATTAGCATGTTTTCACGGACACTTTTTTGGTGGATTTTTTCTTCCAATTTTTGATTGATCGTACCGTTGACGCATTGATTTTATAATGTTTTGCCACTGAGGAGACACTTTCACCATTAGAAATTTTGTCTAATAACTCAATTTTATTTGCCAATGTCATCACCTTCTTTGATCTTTTCACATTTCCCTTGTTATTCGTAACCATATTTTTGTACGTGTTAGAAAGAACTTGTCCCTACAAATACATAGGGATGATGCAGGCTCAGCAGTTAGAGCACAAGGAAATCAAGAAGTGCCTAACTGAAAAATATCAGCAGACACTCAGAAGCCTGTTGAAAGAAAAACTGAACAGAGGGAACACAGTTAAAGCCATAAACACCTATGCAACTCCAGTACTAACACACACCTTCGGGGTCATAGATTGGACTAACACTGAGCTAGAAGATATCATGCGAAAGACAAGGACAATGATGACCAAGAGCCGCCAACACCAACTGAAGTCAGTAGTGGAGAGACTAACAATACCTCGGAAAGAGGGAGTAAGGGGCCTGATAGAGCAACAGAAAGCAGCGATAGTTAACTTGCAGGATTACTTCGAGAACAACACAGCACCACTCCACCAGGCCGGAAGGAAGATAGATAAGTGGTATACCCCACTCAACCTAAGCGAGGAATCCCTTCCTGCCCAGATGGTACAAGAAACGAAGTTAGAAAGTTGGGTAAAGAAGACACTCCATGGCAGACACTACAATGACCTCCATCAAGATCACATCAATAACATTGCTTCCGATGCATGGCTCACAAGCGGGACGCTCTTCCCCGAGATTAAGGGATTTATGCTGGCCATCCAAAACCAGGTTATCAACACCAGAAACTATAGAAAATACATTGCAAAGGAGACCGGAGTGTTCGATGAGGCCACCTGGCCTCAGAAATGATCCAACACATCACCGTGGGGTGCAAGATGATCACCCAGACTGAGTACACTCATAGACACGACCAGGTAGCCAGAATAATAGCTAGCGAGGAAATACCAGTTTACCATACTACAAGTACGAACCCCATGCAGTACTAGAATCAGACCCAGAAGCTGTACTGGGACTGCACCATAATAATGGATAAGACGATCCCGCACATCCGACGGGATATAATCCTTGTGGACAAGATGGAGAAGGCTACCTACCTGATTGACATAGCGGTGCCGAACACTAGCAATTAAGGGGTGGCTGAGGGGGAGATTACCACTGAGAGTGGTAATCTCCCCCTCAGCACTGAGAGTGGTAATCAATGGACACTGCTCCATAAAAAAAATATTATCAATGGACAGTGGTAAGCAGTGTCCATTGATTACCACTGAGAGTGGTAATCAATGGACACTGCTCGTTGTGGACTAATGTTATTAGTGGATTCCTTCAGGGCTCAGTGTTGGGTCCATTATTGTTTTCTGTATTCATAAATGATATTGATGATGGTATATCAAGCTTAATGTCGAAGTCTGCAGACGATACAAAGGTAGGCAGGGTTATCAAGGACACTACTGACACTATGCTACTGCAACAGGATCTGAAAAGGTTGAGCAGATGGGCTGAGAGGTGGCAAATGAAGTTTAACATTGACAGATGTAAAGTACTACACATGGGAAACAGCAACCCCAGAGCAATGTATCAACTCTGTGGTACTACACTGACAGTGGTAGAGAACGAAAGGGACCTGGGGGTGGTTGTGCAGGCAGACATGAAGTTCTCTGAGCAGTGCAGACAGGCTGCAAGAGTAGCTCATGGTGTATTGTCAATGATATATAGGAATTTTTCCAGCAGGGATAAGGAGGTGATTATTCCCTTGTATAAGGCAATGGTCAGGCCACACCTAGAGTACTGTATACAGGTCTGGAGGCCTCATTTCAAGAAGGATGTAGAGCTGCTGGAACGAGTACAGAGAAGGGCAACAAGATTAGTGAATGGAACAAAGGGGTGCTCTTACGAAGAAAGGCTTAAGTTTTGCAAATTACAGTGTCTGGAGACTAGGCACCAGCGAGGTGATCTGATAGAGGTGTATAAAGTCTTGAATGGTTTGAGCATGCTCAATGCTGATGGGATTCTTCCTCTCACTCAGAATAATCACCTGAGAGGGCATAAATTCAAATTGAGGAAAGACAGATGTAGGATAGACGTGCGGAAATTTGCCTTTAGCCAGCGGGTGGTTGGTTGGTGGAACAGACTTCCATCCCTTGTCGTGGAAGTTGATAGCCTAAATAAGTTTAAGGCTCAGCTGGACAGGTATTTTGAACGAACAGAGGGGTGAAGTAGTGGGTTTTTTTTTTTTTTTTTTTTTGCTGATGCTGCATAAGCTTGCTTTCTTGCATCAAATGCCTCTGCTAATGCTAATGCCCAGAAAACCCATGAGAAAAAAATAAGGAAGTACACGAACCTGAGACATGAGGTCAAGGAGATGTGGCATATGCAAGAAGTATCGACCTTCCTGACCATCGTGTCAACCACCGGTATGGTACCAAAGACTCTACATAGCAGCCTAGCAGCAATAGATCTCCCAGAGAACACCTACAAGAAACTCCAGAAAGTCGTAATCCTGAACACCTGTAGGGTAGTCAGAGATTTCCTCAACCGACAGTAACACAAGACATTACAACAACCCTGTGTACTTGGGAGTAGTACCCGCCACGGAGTGGAATACCCCAATCAGGGAGAAAAAATATAAGAGCAACAATAATAATAATAACTACCTGCTGGCTAAAGGCAAATTTCTGCACATTCAATCTACAACTGTCCTTCCTCAATTTGAAAATATGCCCCCTGAGGTTCTTAATCTGAGCAAAATGAAGAATCACATTAGCATTCTGCTTTCTCAACCCATTCAAGGCCTTATACACGGTGTATAAGGCCTTGTATCAGATCACCTTGCAGGTGCTGCAATTTGGAGAACTTAAGCCTTTCTTGGTAAGAACAGCTCTTTGTTCCCCTCACCAATCTTGTTGGCATTCTTTGTACTTGTTCTAGAAACTCTACATTCTTCCTAAAATGAAGCCTCCAGACCTGTACACAGTACTCTAGGTGTGGACTGACCATTCCCTTGTATAATGGGATAATCACGTCTGTGTCACTGCTAGCAAAATTCCATCATATCAGTGACAATGATAAATAGGAACCCATGACCTCCCCTGGCAGTCCGTTTGCACTTCTCAGCGAACTTCATATTTGACTGCACAATTAGCCCCAGGTCTTTTTCACCTTCCACTTTGCTGAGTGCAGTATCACACAGTTGGAACGTTTCTCTTTGGTTATTGTTACCCATATGCAGTACTGCACATTTGTCAATGTCAAACTTCAGTTGTTACTTCTCAGCCCATTTGTGCAACTTATCTAGATCCAGTTGGAGTAGCATACTGTCTTTACTGTCATTAACAACCCTGCCAACCTTTGTATCATCTGCAAACTTGGGCATTAAGCCTGATATACCTTCATCAATATGATTGATAAATATACAAAACAACAATGGGCCCGACATTGAACCCTGTGGAACTCCACTAATAACATTTGTACACGAAGAGCAATGTCCACTGATTACCACTCTCTGTCGTCTCTCACACAACCATCCCTTTATCCATTGCAGCAACTTACCCTTAATGCCATACCTCTCCAATTTGTACAGCAGTCTTCCATGTGCATCAGCATCAAAGGCTTTATTGAAATCCAAGTATATGATATAAAAATTATTTTCGGCATTCAGTTCCTTTGTGACCACATCATAGTATCGAATCAAATTGGTCAGACAAGACTTCCCTTTAACAAACCCATGCTGTGTCTTAACTATTACTGCAGGCTTGATTAGATGATCCTGCAATGCTTCTTTAACCAGTGATTCCATTATTTTCCCCGGAACTCAAGTTAAACTAACAGGTCTATAGTTACTTGTGGCACCTTTTGAACACACTTTGTGAATTGGTGATACATTTGCACATCTCTCTGAGGCCTCCGTAGCCAAGTGGTCAGGAGCGGGAGTGCAGTAGTACCCGCTCTTTGAGTAGACTGGGGTTCAAGCCCCTGACTGCTGAATACGGTCGATCTGCCAACCCGCAATGGACCAGTGTGGCAGATTATGGTTCATTTCCCTCAGCACGAATTGTTGAGGAGGCTTCCATTCTGCAGTGGGTTGATAATGGGTGCATTTTGTTTTTTTTTTTGCACATCTCCAGTCCATGGGGACCTCGCCCTGCGTCCAAGGAAGCTGTCATAATTATGACTAAGGCTTTGTTTACACTTCCTTTGCTGCCTCCCTTAATATAACTGGATAGATCCCGTCCACCCCAGGCCTTTTTTTATGTTTAAATTCAACAATTTCTCCTCCACTTTTCCCTCAGTTATTACAAAATCACATAGTTCCCTATTAGTTTGATAAACTTCTGGCAATTCCATCAATGAATAACTCTTCATGTATGAATGTAGATGCAAAATACTTATTCAGTTTATCAGCTACCTGAGCATGATAATCAAAAGTCAACCCATCTATGTTAAGTGGTCAATCTGATTCATAGGTAAAGAACTTTTCTGTTTCTCTTTGCATCCTTTGCCAAAGATTTCTCATAATATACCTTCACCTGCCTAAACCCCTTCGTGACTTGAATACCGACTAGCTTATATCTGCCAACGGTTTCAGATAAGCTCCAACATTTTCCTGGAGCTCATGTTCAATGACCTTAACAGGCTGGCTTAGAGGTAATCATAAATCAGTGCATTTTGCCGTTCCGGTGATAGGGCAGAAACTTCGAGACGACATAAAAGATTGTTAATTTTTATATGAACAATATTTCTTGTTTTTCTGAGAAATCCAAGCATAAAGTAGAGTATTCAACCTACCTACTGCTCTGAGGCTGGTTCCTTATGATGATTTATGTTTCTGTTGGAATTTTGGCAAATACACAAATACTCATACAATCTAGCTAAAAATACTACACTTAGGAATGACTTGAACATGTCTAGCCAGAAACACACAGTACCTATCTACAGAGGACAGAGGGTTTTTATATTGACACATATTGATACAATGCCAGGGTCTATGATAGGGGGTGAAGGTTCAAGAGGGGGGCCAGGGGGCCAAAGTAGTAACTGTTAATATATTACATGTTATTGCAACAGTTTATAGCTTACCTACAGAACTTTTGTGGTCTAATGATAACTATCATCGCCAACTTGGCTATGCCTATTCAAAAGATCAGGTATCACATATTGTACGTTCTGATCAGCCAATAATTCTACTCTACAAAGAAATTTACATAGGTATGCAATTTGTACTTGAATCATGAAAAGGTAAAGTGTATATTGTATATTCCGATTTTTTGGAAAGTGTATATTCCGATTTTTAATATACAATATTAAAAATCGGAATGGCTTTTATCATTGTGTGGTGGATGTTGACATTGCTTGAACTTAGCTGTAGTAGCATGTTGTCTTAAATGTCAATGTACATCATGTTAATTATAGCAGTACTACTATTAATTCTAGTCTACTACCAATGCTACTACTAAATTATTAGTATATAATATTTTTTTTCCCTTTTTTCAGATATATAAATGTATAAATTATAAATCATCTCTTCAAAATGTATTCTCACAAATCAGGAGCCCAGAAAAGAGAAGACAAGAAAGAACAAGAGGAAAATGAAAAAAGGGTCAACAAATGCTCTTTCAATTAGGATTAAGTGCAGCTTCAAAATTTTTTTCATTCAACTCACCTATAGAAATGGAGCAAGAAGGAACTGTTGGAAACCTCATCCCCAAACAAGGAGCACTTGATTTGTGTAATCATGCACAGAATTTTGTTGAAGGGTCAGATGCAAAAAATAAAAAACAAGAAGAAACACACATAGAGGCACATGTGGTTGTTGTTATTTGGTTTAATGACAGAAGGGCTACTAAGGCCAAATTGTGTCTATTCATCGTTAATTCACAAAAAAGCGTATTGTTAGTGAGGTTAAATTATATGCTTCTGTAAAAACCAATATGTTTTAGATATAATAAAAGTTCTTCAAACTTAAATTCATTGCTTCATAAGAAATGAGATAAATCAAGTGATATATTCAATGTAGAGAGTGACTGAAAAGTGTTTGACCAGATGTTTGAATGTAAAGGACAATCAGCCAGAAAATGATGGACTAAGTTTTGTCTGACAGGATGAGCACTGTGGTAGGTTTTCTGCCAATAACAGAAAGAGATGAGTATGATGAGCATGTCCAATTCTGAGTCTTGCCAATACCACTTCCTCTCGTCTGTTTCGCCAGAAGCCAGACAGCCACAGCTTTCGATCTTCTTTTATCTGGTAAAGTTTATTGTTGGTGTCACTTTTCCAGGTCTGTGACCATTTATCGTAGCACGCTATGTGCATGACAAGACTTATGATCAGAGAAAGAGAGCAGGTTGAGGTTGATTAGCAGCAAAGTCAGCACTTTCATTTCCGGAATGCCTGAATGGCCAGGGATCCACAAAAACTGACTGACTGATTGGACACACTACAAGCGAATAGCTGGAATGAATCTGTTTCGATGTAGGATGAGAAAAAGAAAAATTCTTCCTTAAGGCAGAGACAGCACTAAGAGAATCTGTGTAAATTATGGCAGATGAGGAAATGATGAACTGCCGCAAATGATGAAAAGGAAAAACTTCCGCAGTACCCACCATACTCTCAGTTTTGGAACCATCCGCATAAATTTTACAGGAATGGTTGTTCATAGTAGCATGAGCTGAATGTAACTGTCTGATATTACAGGGAGGTATAACATTTTCCCCCACTGAAGGAAGTGTATATCTTGAGAAACAGACACATATTTCCAAGGAGCAACAGGTGTAGCTGTGTCTTGGAAAATTTGATTTAAATTGACATTCCAAGTCTGAACAAGCTCTCTGATCCTGAGAGAGGAAGATCTATTTTAATTTGGCTTGCTCTCATAGAAGGCTTCCCAATGAGTATTATAAAGATACTCCCAACTTGGATGCGTTGGTAGACTTTGGATCTTAGCAGCATAGTGAAGCAGTAGTGTTTTTCTACGCAGGTGTAATGGGAGATCATGCCCTTCAATATATAGACTTTGGATCAGAGAAGTCCTGAAAGCTCCCAGCGCAGTCCTCAGATCACTGTGATGAATCACATTTAGCCGTTTTTAAAGTAGTGCTCCTGGCAGAGTCATACACTGGACAACCATAATTAAATCGTGAACGGATTAAACTTCTATAAAGATGCAGCAATGTACACCAATCAGCTCCCCATGACATAGATGAGACCGATGAAAGTATATTCAAATGCTTTAAACAAGAAGTTCTAAAATAAGTGATGTGTGCTTGGAAATTTAGTTTGCGGTCTAATAGTAGTCCAAGAAATTTAACGGTATTAACAAGCGGGATTGGAGTATTGTTTATTTGTGGTTCAGATTTGGGGTGGATAGCTTGTTTCTTGCAAAAGTGACTGACAAGTGCATTTCTTTTCTGATAGTCATTAGCCATTCCGTGAAGCCCAGGATTCTATTTTGGTTATGGCAAGTTGGAGCTGCTGTTCGATGGTACTCATACTTTGAGACTGACAGGAAATGGTAAGGTCATCTGTATAGATATAAGTTTGAACTGTTTTTGGGACATCTCGTTTCATGCTGCTCACTCGGATTGAAAAGTGTTGGACTAAGTATTGATCCCTAAGGGACTCCCTCTTCCTGAATGTGGGATGTAGAGAGTATGTTTTTGTATCGGACTTGAAAAGAGCGCAATTGGAGGAAATTTTCAATTATTTCCGGCAAATGACCCCTAAGCCCCAGATGGTAAAGGTCCATAATAATACCATGCCGCCATGTAGTATCAAATGCCTTTTCAAGATCTAAATTGACCATGACTCAATGTTGTTGTGTGACAAAAGCACTGCAGATATGAGACTTAGCTTTAATGAGCACATCTAGGGTTGATGTATTTTTTCGAAAGCCATACTAGTGATCTGAAAGGAGATTCTCTGACTCCAGGATGTGAGGATGTAAGGGCAGACTAGTATGAACCATTCTTTCAAAAATTTTTCCCATTCAGTTCGTAACAGATAGTGGCCTGTAGTTTTCAACACAGGAAGGATTTTTTACTAGTTTTGTAAAAGAAATAATGAACGAATGGTGCCACGAAGAAGGATAGGTCTTTTAGCATTAGTAGAGGCATATGATGCAAGAAAGCAAGCTTATGTAGCATCAGCCAAAAAAAAATAAATAAAAAAAAAACCCACTTCCACTTCACCCCTCCATTCGTTCGAAATACCTGTCCAGCTGAGCCTTAAACTTATTTAGGCTATCAACTTCCACGACAAGGGATGGAAGTCTGTTCCACCAACCAACTACCCGCTGGCTAAAGGCAAATTTCCGCACGTCTATCCTACATCTGTCTTTTCTCAATTTAAATTTATACCCTCTCAGGTGTTTATTCTGAGCAAGAGGAAGAATCCCATCAGCATTGAGTATGCTCAAACCATTCAAGTCTTTATAAACCTCTATCAGATCACCTCGCCGGTGCCTAGTCTCTAGACACAGTAATTTGCAAAACTTAAGGCTTTCTTCGTAAGAGTACCCCTTTGTTCCATTCACTAATCTTGTTGCCCTTCTCTGTACTCGTTCCAGCAGCTCTACATCCTTCATGAAATGAGGCCTCCAGACCTGTATACAGTACTCAAGGTGTGGCCTGACCATTGCCTTATACAAATGAATAATCACCTCCTTATCCCTGCTAAAAAAATTCCTGTATATCATTGACAAGACACCATGAGCTGCACTTGCATCCTGTCTGCACTGCTCAGAGAACTTCATATCTGTCTGCACAATTACCTCCAGGTTCTTTTCATTCTCTACCACTGTCAGTGTAGTACCACAGAGTTGATATGTTGCTCTGGGGTTGCTGTTTCCCATATGTAGTATTTACATTTGTCAATGTTAAACTTCATTTGCCATCTCTCAGCCCATCTGCTCAACCTTTCCAGATCCTGTTGCAGCAGCATAGTGTCAGTAGTGTCTTTGACAACCCTGCCAACCTTTGTATTGTCTGCAAATTTGGACATTAAGCTTGATATACCATCATCAATATCATTTATAAATACAGAAAACAATAATGGACCTAACACTGATCCCTGAGGGACTCCACTAATAACATTAGTCCACGATGAGCAGTGTCCATTGATTACCACTCTCTCTGTCTTCTCCCCCCTCAACCACCCCTTTATCCATAGCAGCAATTTGCCTCCAATGCCACACTGCTCCAATTTGTGCAGCAGTTCTTCATGTGCAACAGTATCAAAAGCCTTTTTTAAGATCCAAGTATATAATATCAAAGTTATTCCCTGCATCCAGTTCTTTTGTGACTGCATCAGAGATTTTCAGAGAAGATCCGACTATAAAAAATTAATATCCTTCTCCAAGTAAATGCTTTAGAATAATGTAATTAACTCCATCTGGACTTGCAGCGCTATTGGAAGATCTGTTTAATGATTCTTGAAGTTCTATTAATGTAAAAGGTTGGTTGTACGCAATGAGTGGCGAGTGAAGAAGTTGATTTTATACCGTTCTACACCTGCTTTGATGTCCTGGAAGGTGGACGCATAGGTGGCAGAAGTTGAGATTTTTGCATATGATTTTGTTATTGCATTTGCAACTTCTTCGGGAGTACAAATGTCTTTTCCTTTCTAATGAAGTATTGGAGAGGGCAGCTGAGCAAATTTGCCCTTTACTGCCTGTATTCTTTTCCAGATGACCGGTGTATCCGTGTCTTTGGTAATGGAGGCAATAGCAATCCATGAATCGAGTTTCGCTTTCCGCCTAACTTGTCTAGCTTTTGCTTTTAATCTTTTAAAAGCAATTAGGTTTGGGATACTCGGAGAAATTATTCCAAGCACGGTTTTTTTCCTGTTTGGCAATTAAACAATCTGTATTCCACCAGTGATTTTTGCGTTTTCAATATGGCGTGGATTTTGGAATGGAGGCCACAGCTAATGTGGTCAGAATCTGATTGGTTATGTAAGTGTTTACATCATCAATATGTTGTCTTTGAACATAAAATGTGTCTAAGCTTATTTGGGCAGAATAGCCACCCAAGTTTGTCTTTTTAAATTGCCAAGTGGGTCGTTGATTTGGATTTGAAGTTACCCGTTTGTAGCGAGCAAATAATTGGAAAGTGACCACTGTTAAAGGGATCAGTTAATACCGACCATGTAGGTATTAACTGATTAGTATTAGCATTAGCATTAGCAGAGGCATATGATGCAAGAAAGCAAGCTTATTCAGCATCAGCCAAAAAAAAAAAAAAACCCACTCCCATTTCACCCCTCCGTTCGTTCGAAATACCTGTCCAGTTGAGCTTTAAATTTGTTTAGGCTATCAACTTCAACAACAAGTGATGGAAGTCGGTTCCACCAACCAACCACCCGCTGGCCAAAGGCAAATTTCCGCACATCTATCCGACATCCGTCCTTCCTCAATTTGAATTTATGCCCTCTGAGGTGATTATTCTGAGAAAGATGAAGAATCCCATTGGCATTGAGCATGCTCAAACCATTCAAAGCCTTATACACCTCTATCAGATCACCTCGCTGGTGCCTAGTCTCCAGACTCCATAATTTGCAAAACTTAAGCCTTTCTTCGTAAGAGCAACCCTTTGTTCCATTTACTAATCTTGTTGCCCTTCTCTGTACCCGTTCCAGCAGCTCTACATCCTTCTTGAAATGAGGCCTCCAGACCTGTATACAGTACTCAAGATGTGGCCTTACCATTGCCTTATACAAGGGAATAATCACCTCCTTATCCCTGCTAGAAAAATTCCTGTATATCATTGACAAGACACCATGAGCTACTCTTGCAGCTCGTCTGCACTGCTCAGAGAACTTCATATCTGCCTGCACAATTACCCCCAGGTCCTTTTCATTCTCCACCACTGTCAGTGTAGTACCGCAGAGTTGATACGTTGCTCTGGGGTTACTGTTTCCCATATGCAGCACTTTACATTTGTCGATGTTAAACCTCATTTGCACCTCTCAGCCCATCTGTTCAACCTTTCCAGATCCTGTTGCAGCAGCATAGCGTCAGTATTGTCCTTAACGACCCTGCCAACCTTTGAATCATCTGCAAACTTGGACATTAAACTTGATATCCCATCATCAATATCATTCATAAACACCGAAAACAACAACGGACCCAACACTGAACCTTGAGGAACTCCACTAATAATATTAGTCCACGTTGAGCAGTGTCCATTGATTACCACTCTCTGTCTTCTGCCACTCAACCATCCCCTTATCCATAGCAGCAATTTGCCTCCAATGCCACACTGCTCCAATTTGTGCAGCAGTCTTCCATGTGTAACAGTATCAAAAGCCTTTCTAAGATCCAAATATATAATATCAAAGTTATTCCCTGCATCCAGTTCTTTTGTGACTACATCATAGTATCCAATCAAATTGGTCAGGCAAGACCTGCCCTTAACAAAACCATGCTGCGTCTGAGCTATAACTGAATTCTTGTCTAGATGATCCTGCAGTGCTTCTTTAACCAGTGCCTCCATTAATTTACCTGGAACAGAAGTTAAACTAACAGGTCTATAATTACTTGTGTCAGCCTTTGAACCTCCTTTGTGAATTGGGGTCACATTGATGGTGTCATTTTCACAAAATGACACCTTTCTAATCATAGAAGAAGTGGGGGAAAAGGTTATAAATCCAGGCAGCCAATAATGGCATGAAATAGCTGCACCACTTTATAGATTTAGCTGAAATTTTGATAGAATGCATTACTCTGCAAAGTAGGAAAATTTACAAAATTTCAGTCTTCTATCTCTATTAGAAGTGACTGAAAAAGTGACTGGTAGATTTGATTTCAGAGCCAGTGACTTAACATAATGTACAGCAATACCCAGCATAGCACTGATAATTGGTACCGAAACTGTTCCGTGTTATGTGAAACCGTGTTATGTTATTGAGGTATAATTATAATGGGTTTTAATTGAATGCGTGCCAGAGAAACAGTCTATAAACAAATTATAATAAATCTATAAACAATTTGCACTTGATAGCCAATTAAAAGGATTTGAGATAAAAAAATTTGCAAAAAATTTATTAATGAAAAGGTAACAACATGAGAGATGAGAAAAAGCTTTGTTTATTTAGGTATTTCAATAATAAAGTCTGGTGAAGTTGTCTCTTCTTTTTCTTGATGTACAAAACTTTTGTGGCATCGAATTCCATCTTGTAAAATTTGCCATATCTTGATGCTGCGTTCAACATCCGGATCTCCATTCATAATCACCTCAGGGGCTCACATCTGGTGAGTATGGACTTGGCAGACACAGTCCTGATCTGGATATCATCATATTTCTTTTCTTGGTGATTCCCAACTACTTCTCTCGCTCTCTCAGGGTAACTCGGGAATTTTATTGTGAATGATGTTACCGTCCTGAATAAGGTAAATGTTGGAAGTGATCACAGAATGATAAGGTGAACACTTGATATAGATGTAGGAAAGGAAAAAACTGACTTGAGTAAATAATACAAAGGTCTTTGAGATAACAGAGGAGGAGAAAAAGCAGTATGTACTGGAACTTAAGAACAAGTTTGAGCTTCTGCAGACTGCTCAGGACCAAGATATCGACGAGGAATATTACAACTTTCTGAAAGTTGTAAAGCCCAAGAAACCTATAGGGAAACAGAAATCCAAAGAAGAAAAAATTAGTCAAGAAACACCTGTCATGATGAACCGAAGACGACAAATGAAGAGCAAGAAAAACACTGACAGGGAGAAAATTGAGTATACTGAGTTATGCAAAGCCATTAGAAAGAGACTCAGAGAGGACATAATTAGATTTAACAAAACAAAAGTAGAACAGGCATTAAGGGAAAACAAAGGATTTAAATCAGCAGCCACAAGCAGTAATACAGAAAGACAAATGACACTGAAACTGAAGAATAGCGATGGTGTACTTATAAATAGCAGAGAAGGCATAATTCAAATAGCAGAAGACTACTATAGAGAATTATACAAGGAGTAGGGGAATGATGCCAGCAGTGGGGAAGATGGATTGCAAAGTAGCAACAGATACGGCATACCCAATATTCTTCCTGATGAGGTAGAACATGCATTGAAGAAAATGAAGAATCGGAAAGCCCCGGGGGAAGATGAAGTTACTGTAGAGTTGTTAAAATTGGGAGGAAGAGACATAACACAAAAACTGGCAAGGCTCTTCACAAAGTGCATTAGAAAAGGTGTGACGCCTAAGCAGTGGAATAATGCAATCATAGTTTTGCTGCATAAGAAAGGAGATAAATCAGAAATTGGAAATTATAGACCAATTAGTTTGTTATCCCACATCTACAAGTTGTTCACAAGGGTCATTACTAACAGATTAGAAAGAATACTTGATGAGAATCAACCGAAAGAGCAAGCTGGCTTTAGGACAGGATTCTCAACTATGGATCACCTTCACGTAATATCACAGCTAACGGAGAAAGAAAATGAATATAAAACACCATTATGCCTGGCATTTGCGGATTATGAAAAGGCATTTGACTCCATACAGCATAAAGCAATGTTTCGGGCACTGGAAAGACAAGGCATAGATACCCCATATATTATGATTTTGAAGAAAATATATGAGAGTGCTACCTCCTTTATTAGACTAGACAAAGGAGGTAGCAAATTTAAAATCGAGAAAGGAGTTTGACAAGGAGACACAATATCTCTCCGAAGCTGTTTACTGCTGCCCTTGAGGAAGCTTTCAGAAGATTAGACTGGTCGCAGAAAGGAGTCAATGTGAACGGAGAGTACCTAAACCATTTACGATTTGCAGATGACATTGTGGTTATAAGCCACGATCCCAAAGAATTAGAGGAAAATCTTAATCAGTTATGCACAGTTAGTAAGGATTTTGGACTAAAGATGAATATGGCTAAAACAAAAGTAATGATGAACAAGTATGCCATGGAAAGGGAAATAATGATTGAAGGAGCAGTAATTGAAAAGGTGGAGTCATATACTTATCTGGGACAAGTTATTAGCTGTAATAATGATAAATGGCTGGAAGTGAAGAGAAGAATAAATTTTGGATGGATAGCATTCAGGAAATATAGTCACATACTGAGGAGCAATATCCCAGTTTGTCTGAAACGTAAAATAATGAACCAATGTATACTCTCCACCATGACTTATGGAAGTGAAACTTGGGCACTCACCAAAAGAATGGAAGAGAAGCTGAGAACTACACAGCGAAGAATGGAACAAATTATATTGGGAATCAGACTGTTAGATAAGAAGAGAAACACATGGATTAGGCAGCAAACTCAAGTAAAGGACATTCTTATCAAAACTAAAATGGTCTTGGGCAGGACACATAGCTCGAAGACATGATGACAGATGGACTAAGAAAATAACAGAATGGTATCCAAGAGGAGTTAGAATAAAACCTGGAAGACAAAGGCGGAGATGGATAGATGAAATTCATGAGTTTTTAGGTAGTAAATGGATGGCCAGTGCTCAAAACAGAAGGAACTGGAAAGTTGCTGGAAAGGCCTTCATCCTGCATTGGATTGAAAATAGCTTATGATGATGATTGCAGAGACTGTTCCTGTTGGAAGGTGGAGATAAGCTGGTGAGCCAGTATTTAATAGGGTCAGATTTTGTCTGTCGACAAGCATTTCAATGAGTTGTCCTCGTGCGTCTGCATTGGGAGATCTCCACAATAGATTGTGTCCATTGAAGTCACCCAATAAACAGAAAGGGGTTGGCGACTGCAGAATGAGATCTTCAAGTTCTTGAAAAGTACAAGGATAACTGGGTGGCTGGTAAATAGAAACCAGTGTTAGACTAATGCCAATTGCTATTCGCGTGGCAACAGCTTCAATGGCAGTTTGTAGCGGAATGCATTTACAAGGAACTCTTGAGTCTACGAGTATGGCTACCCCATACTACCCCTCGTGAGCATTAGTGGTAGCAGGTCTGTCTTGCCGAAAGAGAGTATAATTTTATACTGAGGTGTTAAATGTGTCTCTTGTAAGCAGATTCCAATTGAATTATGGTTCATAATTATTTTGTGGATGTCATCAATATTGCTGCAAAAGCCTCTGCAGTTCCATTGGACAATGTTTTTCGTCGTTTGGATTTAAATGGAGAAGCTGTGTGTCTGCTTTTTGGAAGTCTGTTTCAGGCAGTCAACTTTCATTTTGTCTCTCTTTGAAAAAAAAAAAAAAAAAGAAACAGGTCTGGTATCTATTTCGTCTTCTGGATGAATTTCCAGAATGGTTTCATTTTCTTCTTGATTGCAAGCCTCATTTGTGTCCATAGCAGAAGAAGATTTGGCATACTGTTTGTTAACGGGATCAAAATATTCTCTTTGAGCAGGTCTTATGGAAGTTGCAGGAGCAACAGGTGGTATCGTGACTGGTGTGTAACTAGACCTGTTTGAAGTCAGTTGCTTTGAAGACGATGGTACGGAAGAGAGTACAGATCAAGCCCATTCAGAAACAGAGATGCTTGGTGGTATTGATGGTCTGAACGGATATTGTATGAAATCTTTTAGCAGCATCATTATATGTATGTTTTAGCATCAGTTGCTGTATTTCTTTTTTTTGCTTCTGAAAATGAGACTTTTTTTTTGACTTTTTTACATCTTGTACTTCTGGATTTTCTTTTCTTATTTCCACTGGTCACATGTTTTAGAGAAGGCTTGGTGGTTGCCTTTAGAATTAGGGCAGAATGAGGACTGATTTACAATCAGCTTCAGCATGTTCCTTCGAGCCACAGTTAGGGCATATGGCATCACCTCGACAGACCGTTTAGTAGGGTCCGAATTTCTGACATTTATAACATCTTAATGGATTTGGAATATACGGGTGCATGTGGCAGTCCAGATACCCAGCTTTTGCCGATGAAGGTAGGTTTGGTGAACTAAATGTCAATATGATGCTGTGAGTTGGGATAAGTTCACCATCTTTCTTCAGCTTAATTCTTTTTGCTTGTTTGACCTCCTGACCATGTAATTCATTTACAATTTCCTCCTCTGAGACGTTCATTAGGTCCCATTCTGAGATGACACTTTTGGAAGTATTGGGTGTAGCATGTGGTGACACTGTGACTGGAGTTCCACCAAAATTGGTGAGTTTAAGAAGGAACTCAGAGTGTTTGGAACTGGTGGTCTCAACCAGTAGGTTGCCAGATGTAAGGCCTCTCACCATTTTTGGGGAACCTGCTACACTTTCCAGACGCTTCTGTATGAGAATTTTTTTTTTTTTTTATGAAAACCCCAAACACAAAAGGTATCAAAACCTATAGTACTTAGTACCGTGCATGGGTTGAAGGAGAAGTATGGGGGAAGGGGGATGCCGGAAACTTTGCTCTAGAGACTAAACATGGGTTTCACCACTTCAAGCCTCCAATAAGCAAAGTCGCGGTATTTCACCGGTTGATGAAAGTCATCTACCACATAGATTGTCTAAGGCCTGATTCGTTAAAGAATGCAAGATCAGGAAACTTGGATGTTCTACTCTGAAATCAATCTTCAGTCTATTTCTGTTGGTTGCATCATCATTGGATTGGTGCAAATCCATTGAATTTGGATTTGCTGTCTGAACTGGTGGAAAGTTATTGAAATACATATTTTTCTCCTTTTGGCCCAGGGGGTTTACTTTACCAACCAGGTTTCTGGCCCTGCCACGGGGAGAAAGGAGCAGTTGGCAAATGTGTGAAATACATATTTTTCTCCTTTTGGCAATGGGGGTTTACATTACGAACCAGGTTTCTGGCCTTGTCACGGGGAGGCAGGAGCAGTTGGCAAAAGGTGCTGAGTTAGTAAGTTAGTACTAATAGAAAAGGAAACAGTAAGGTGCTTTTTTTTTCTGGGCATCTGCCTACTTCTTCTATGCAAGAGAGTTTGAGGACGAGGGTTGCCTGTGCGGACGTGCCTTTCTGCCGCTCTTGGAACAGAGAAGTTTTTTCTGATTTATTTTCTGCTTTATTAGTTTAAATTGACATATTAACTTATTTTCTAGAGTAGCTTTATATTCCTATTTACGGTACTTAAGTTTAAAGTAACTTAGAGATTTTGTAGGTATTACTTAGTATAGGAAAGGGTATCAAATCCACATGTTTACCGATCGTAAATAGCCGCCATTGCTATGCGAAAATTAATCAGTAAAATCTATTAATCTTGTTGAACTTCATTGGCAATTAAATTGTACTTTTAACTATACATATAACCACTTAGGTTACGTAATATAAATAATTAGTAAAAATAAATAATTAATACATAACCTGATACGGAAGTTATATAAAGGGATTTCGTAGATAACGCTCGTTACTGAAACAAATATTTCGTGGTTAACAATCGTAGATTTCTTAGATAACACTCGTTACTGAAACATAAATATTTCGTAGATAACACTCGTTACTGAAACAAATATTTCGTAGATAACACACGTAGATTTCGTGGATAACACTCGTAGATTTCGTAGATAACACTCGTTACTGAAACATAAATATAGCGTTATAACTGTGTTGGGATACAAGTTTAGGATTTAATTTTGTACTGAAATTGAAATTTTTATTGAAAGAAAATCGAAATCATGACTCAAACCAGAGCAGCAAAGCAAAAGGCTCAATCTAATGGGAATGCTGTGGCTCAGAGGAGGGGGGCAGTTGCCCTCTGAATCACAGCCTTTTTAGATGCACTATTTGCTTGATGTTTGCGGAGCAGTCAGGTATGGGACATGATACTGCCATGGGGGATGTCTTTGTATGTGCGCGATGCAAGGAGTGTAAGGAAATCAGGCGTCAACTCAGCATTGTTATGGTCCTATATGAGAGCTTGAAGGACAGGGTGGATGCCCTCGAAGGATTACAAATGAGGGGCCCATCAAGCTCTCAGCTGCCCACACCAATGCCAGAGCTTGCACTTGGTTATCGCGCAATACAGCGGCAGCCCCCAAGGCAGAACGCATTGGTCACAAAGGAACTAGTAGTTGTTGGTGACTCTATTGTCAGGGAAACGGGAAACATGCTTTGTAAAAAGGATAGGTGGAACAGGACCAGGGTATGTCTGCCAGGGGCAAAGGTTGATGACGTTGTAGAGCAGATGATATCCGCTCTACAAAGGTTGAAGATTTTGTAGAGCGGATATCATCTTTTAAGGGCACAAAAGGTGATATAGCTGTACACGTTGGCACTAATGATATTAAGAGTAGGAGACCGGCGGAATTACTTAACAAGTACAGGTCACTGATGAAAAAAAGCCGTGAATTAGGGTTGAATTTGAAAGTGTTTGCAATTCTGCCCAGACACGATAGGAGGGAGTATATGATGAGAGCCCTGTCGATCAATTCGGCCCTGGAAAGATTGTGCAGGGCTCAAGGGGTAGAATTTTTTCAGCCTGGTCTGTACTTGTTAACAGAAGAGACTGCTTCTACAGGGATGGGATGGGATACACTTAAATAGAAAGGGTGCAAGAATGTTTGCTGATGCTATCGAGGCAGTCTTAGGTGGGTCGGAAAACTGCTAGATTGGGGGGATACAAGGACTAATAGATTAACAGTAGCCACTGGCAGAGGAGAAAGTGATTCTTGCACTGCTTCTATTGGAATGAGCAGCAGCCTGGAAAATAAGATGCAGGATATTTCAGAGACTGCTGGGAATCATTGGGGTACAAGTAAACACATGGGTTGTGTTAGGGTGGCTAAGAGGAAGAGCAGGTGCATGTATACTTGCATGTACACCAATGCTAGGAGTCTAGTAAATAAATTTGATGAATTTGAGGTATTTCTCAAAATATGAAAGGCAGATATTTTTGGGATTTCAGAGACGTGGTGTCACACAGATATAAGGAATGCGGAACTGGAATTTGGGGAGTACAATGTCTACAGAAAGGATAGACAGGATAGGAAGGGAGGAGGGGTTCTGCTATTAGTTAAGAAACACATAAAATCCAAGGAAGTGAAACCAGTCGACATCGCAGGACAGTGCAGTGTCGAGTCAGTTTGGTGTGACATAAGCATTGGGAGATCAAAATTGAGAGTAGGAGTGTGCTATAGGCCTAATGACTCTGATGAGTATAATAAGAAACTGTACAGAGAAATAGAGTGGGCCAGTAAATCAGGCAGTCTTGTTATGGGGGATTTTAATTTCCCAGATATTGACTTGAATTTGGGGGGCTGGTCACTCACACACTAGCAAGGCTTTTGTGGATTTATTGGATGATTGTTTTCTACATCAGCATGTTCGGGAGGCAACTAGAGGGAGTAATACTCTTGATTTGATTATCAGTAGTGATTCTTCATGCATTAAGAATCTGCAGATAAATGAACCACTAGGTGGCAGTGATCACAGTGTTCTGAAGTGGGATTTACTCAAAGAGGTAACTACCATTAGGGGTAAAGGGAAGGGATATTGCTTTCGTAAAGGCGACTACGGTGGATTGAGACAGTATTTAAATTCTATACAGTGGGATCAACTGATGATGTTACCAACAGCAAATTCAAAATGGGAAGCATTCAAAGAACTTATCTTGGAAGCTACTAGGCTTTACATACCAACTAAGAAATATTGTTCAAGGTTTAGGCCTAAATGGATGTCAGATAAACTAATGAGGCATATGGCAGAGAAGAAAAATGCATGGGATACATACAAATTAACATGTGACACAGAAGCCTATGATAGATACAAGTTGATCTGTAACCAAGTTACAAAGGAGGTTAGGCAGCCGAAGGAAGATTACGAGAAATCTTTGGCAACGGATCCAAAGAAAAATAATAAACAGTTCTTTACTTATGCAAACTCTAGAAGGAAGGGGATGAATCAGATTGGTCCACTTGATATCGATGGGTCAACTGTTGATGATCCTGCTCAGGCAGCTATCAAACTAAATGAATATTTTGCATTGCCATTCACACATGAGGAGTTATTCTGCAAGGGGAATGCCAGAGGTGTATTCAAATCTGGCAGTAAGCTAGAGAATCTTGTAATAACTGAGAGTAAAGTGGAGGAGAAATTGTTGAAGATAAACACAAGAAAGGCTACCAGGGTGGATGAGATCTATCCAGTTATATTAAAGGAGGCAGCAAAGGAAGTAAGCAAACCTTTAGCCATAATTATGAGAGCTTCCTTGGACTCATGGGAGGTACCCACAGACTGGAGATGTGCAAATGTGACCCCAATTCACAAAGGGGGATCAAAGGCTGAACAAGTAATTATAGACCTGTGAGTTTAACTTCTGTTCCAGGAAAATTAATGGAGGCACTGGTTAAAGAAGCACTGCAGGATCATCTAGACAAGACTTCAGTTATAGCTTGGACAGAGCATGGTTTTGTTAAGGGGAAGTCTTGCCTGACCAATTTGATTGGATACTATGATGCAGTCACAAAAGGACTGGATGCAGGGAATAACTTTGATATTATATACTTGGATCTTAGGAAGGCTTTTGATACTGTTGCACATGGAAGACTGCTGCACAAATTAGAGCAGTGTCGCATTGGAGGCAAATTGCTGCTATGGATAAAGGGGTGGTTGAGGGAGAGAAGACACAGAGTGGTAATCAATGGACATTGCTCATCGTGGACTAGTGTTATTAGTGGAGTCCCTCAGGGTTCAGTGTTGGATCCATTATTGTTTTCTGTATTTATAAATGATATAGATGATGTCAAGCTTAATGTCCAAGTTTGCAGACCATACGAAGGTTGGCAGGGTTGTCAAGGACACTACTGACACTATGCTGCTGCTGGAACAGGATCTGGAACGGTTGAGCAGATGGGATGAGAGGTGGCAAATGAAGTTTAACATTGAGAAATGAAAAGTACTACATAAGAGAAACAGCAACCCCAGAGCAACGTATCAACTCTGTGGTACTACACTGACAGTGGTAGAGAATGAAATGGATCTGGGGGTGGTTGTGCAAGCAGATATGAAGTTCTCTGAGCAGTTCAGACGGGTTGCAAGAGTAGCTCATGGTGTATTGTTAATGATATATAGGAATTTTTCTAGTAGGGATAAGGAGGTGATTATTCCCTTGTATAAGGCATACAGGCATACTGTATACAGGTCTCGACGCCTCATTTCAAGAAGGATGTAGAGCTGCTGGAACGAGTACAGAGAAGGGCAACAAGATTAGTGAATGGAACAAAGAGTTGCTCTTACGAAGAAAGGCTTAAGTTTTGCAAATTACAATGTCTGGAGACTAGGCACCGGTGAGGTGATCTGATAGAGGCGTATAAAGCCTTGAATGGTTTGAGCGTGCTCAATGCTGATGGGATTCTTAGTCTTGCTAAGAATAATCACCTGGGAGGGCTTAAATTCAAATTGAGGAAAGACAGATCTGGGATAGATATGCAGAAATTTGCCTTTAGCCAGCGGGTGGTTGGCTGGTGGAACAGACTTCCATCCTTTGTTGTGGAAGTTGATGGCCTAAATAAGTTTAAGGACAGGTATTTCGAACGAACAGAGGGGGTGAAGTGGAAGTGTTTTTTTTTTTTTTTTTTGGCTGATGCTGCATAAGCTTGCTTTCTTGCACCAAATTCCTCTACTAATGCTAATGCTAATTTCCAGATTCATTATTTTTAGATCCATTCATACATTCAGAAGGGTCCTTCCCCTTCTACCACTTTCAGCTGTTCTAAAGTGACACCAAAGCTATTCAGTGGCTGTGTAGTGTGATTGGCAAGATCAGTTCACAGTTTGTTACCAAGTGTATGGAAAGAGATAAGACAATAAGGGAGAAATGTCACCAATTTTTTTGCTCAGATTGGAAATATTAAAAATCAAACACCTAGATACTCTCTCTCTCTCTCTCTCTCTCTCTCTCTCTCTCTCTCTCTAACAGGTAGTACCATTATTCATAATAAATGACATGATATTTATTCTAATGTGTTAACGAACAGAGCTTTGTATACCCTAAACTGCATTTGAACAGGTAAAAATGAAACTTAACAAACTTATTACCACATGTGAGGAATTTAAGAATTACTCAACAGCACACATTTTTTTTTCATGCTAAATTAATGTTGACTGCTTATTCACCAATGTCTACCACATCCGTGAATATACTTTTAACTATTCTAAATAATTAATATTTTAAATGAAAAATACAACAGTGTTAATAAGAGTATCTCAGTAAACACTACAGTAAAAACCTTGTTAATTTTAAATTAAATTAACAAACTTTTTAGTCTAATATATAGTTTTATTCGATGATACTAAGCACTCACAACATTAATGTGTTGGAAAAATATAGGGCCATGCTGAAAAAAAAATGCTGCAAGTTAGGTCAGAATGTCTCTCTTTCTCTGCAATTCTACCCAAAAATAATAGGAGGAACTATATGCTGAAAACATTTGTGCATTAACACGAGACTTGACAGACTGAAGGTCTTGTGATTTCTTTGATTTGTTATAGTCTCCCCCCCCCCCCACAAATAATGGAGTCACTGGTTAAAGAAGTGATTCAGGATCACCTAGACAAGACTGCCGTAATAGTTCAGACATAGCATGGGTTTGTTAGGGGGAAGTCTTGTCTGACCCATTTGATTGGATACTACGATGTGGTCACAAAAGGAACTAGATGCAAAAAAAAAATAATTTTGATACTTGGATTTTAGGAAAGCTTTTGATACTATCGCACCTGGAAGACTGTTATACAAATTGGAGTGTTATTAGTATTAGTAACGGCCGCATGGTGCAAGAAAGCCTATGGCTTATGCTGCACCAGCCAAAAAAAAAAAAAAAAAAAAAAATCCGAACAAAACAATGATGAAAAAAAAAAAAATAAATAAATAAATAAAATAAATAACTAAATAATAATAATTAATAAATAAATAAATAAAAAAAGAAATAAAAAGGAAATTAAACCTATCATCCTACGCGCTTCCCTTACCCGAAAGTACTATCCAGATGACCTTTGAATTTCCCCAAACTGTCGGCCTCTACCACCCATGAAGGCAACTTATTCCAGTAATTTATAACTCGCTGGCTAAAATAAAACTTCCTGCAGTCCAATCTAAACATTTCTCCCCGTAACTTGAATTTATGTCCCCTAGTTCTAGCATCATTTATAATCTTGAAAATTTTGTCCTCATTCATTTTACTGATGCCTCTCAGAGCCTTAAACACCTCAATCAAATCTCCTCTAAGGTGTCTAGTTTCCAAACTCTGCAACCCACATATTCGAAGTCTTTCTTCATAAGGACGCCCTTTTGCCGATCTCACCAGGCGAGTTACCCTTCTTTGCACCCTTTCAAGAAGCTCGATGTCTTTCTTTAGGTGCGGTCTCCATACTTGAACACAGTATTCCAAGTGTGGTCTAACATAAGCCTTATATAATGGGATTATCACGTCCCTATCTCTACTTGCAAAAGTTCGATAGATCATCGATAGGACACCATGGGCCTTCCTTGCAACCTGTTTACAATGCTCAGAGAATTTCATGTCTGACCGTATCGTAACACCCAAGTCCCTTTCCTCCAGTACTGGGTTTAGTTGAATTCCACCAAGTGAATAAGTTATTTTGGGATTACTGTTTCCCATGTGTAATACCTTACACTTTGTTGGATTAAAGCACAGCTGCCATTTTTCTGACCATTCCTGAAGTCTATCTAGGTCTCTCTGAAGAAGCTCAGCTTGACAGTGATCATTAACTACTCTACCAATTTTAACATCATCTGCAAATTTAGACATCACACCCTCTATCCCTTCATCAATGTTGTTTATGAAAATTAAAAACAACAGTGGTCCTAATACTGATCCTTGGGGAACCCCACTTCTTACATCAACCCAATCTGAAGAATAGCCATTTATCGCAACGCTCTGCCTCCTGCCCTGAAGCCATCCTTCTATCTATCCATCTAAGGATTTTCCCAGTGATTCCAACCTGTTCCAGCTTATAAAGCAACCACTCATGTGGGACTGAGTCAAAAGCTTTGCTGAAATCTAAATAAACAATATCGAAATTATTCCCTAAATCCAGCTCGTGAGTGACCCTTTCAAAATAGCGAACCAGATTTGTTAAACATGATTTTCCCTTTACAAAACCATGCTGAGTATCCTTGAGACTTTCAATTCGATCCAAATGATCCTGAATTCCACCCTTGATCATTGCCTCCATGATTTTCCCTACTACTGAAGTCAGACTGACAGGTCGATAATTTCCAACTTCACTTTTAGAGCCACACTTATGTATGGGAGATACATTTGCACTTTTCCAATCCAAGGGAATCTCCCCAGAGTCTAGTGATGCTCGCATAATTAGCCTCAATGGTTCAATGCACTCACTTGCCGCCTCTCTTAAGATTATAGGGTATATTCCATCAACTCCAGGAGCCTTACTGGTCTGTAGGCTCGAAAGTTTTTTCATTAAATAATCTTGCAAAATTTCAATATCATTAATTACATATTTTTTTTAACTTCGCTCCCACAATTTCCCATTGCCACAAAAGGCTTTTCATTTGTAAATATCGATGCAAAATAACTGTTGAGTTCATCTGCAACGCCAGCTGGTGTATTTATTACTATCCCCTTTCCCTTACGTAAAGGTCCGATCTGGTTTGTCCTGCTCTTCTTGGCATTTATATATGTGAAGAATTCTTTATCCCCCCTCTTTGCTCTGTTTGCTAGTGATTTCTCATAAACTGCTTTGCCTGTTGAACCTTTTCTGTGGCTCTATTACACATCACCTTGTAGCTGTTATAGGCTTCAGTACTTTTTATTGCTCTGTAACCTTTCCATGCCACCCTTTTCTGCTCAAGTAATGCGGCAACTTCACTACTCATCCAACTTGGAACCCTCCTCGTGGAGTATTTTTTTAATGCTATATACGCATTCAAGGCATCTGTGATTAATGTTTTAAAAGCGTACCACAGTTCAATTGTATTCATTCTCTGCGCAATATCTACCCAGTTAATAGAGGCCATGTAGTACCTTAAAGCATCGTAATTTCCTTTTCTGAAATTAAAACCCATTCCTTTGCCTTTTACTTCTGCTACCTCTCTCGTCACCATCCACCGTAGAACTCCGTGATCACTTCCTGCTACTGGTTCCTCTACTGTCAGCCCTGTTATGTCATCTGATTCATGTGTGATGATGAGGTCTAGGATATTCTTTTCTCTAGTACTTTCCCTGACATGTTGATACAAATAACAGTCATCTAGTTGATTTAAAAATTTTTTCCCCATGTTGAGTTTCCTTCCCATTTACTCCAATCAATTAGAGGCAAATTGAAATCACCCATAATAAGGCATTGATGCTTACTTGCCCATTCCATTTGCACGTAGAGGCTTTTGTCATAATCTTCACAATCACCTGGTCTGTAGATTACTCCTACTCGCATTATACCTTTGTTTCCAACTATCTCACACCATACAGACTCTATACTAGCATGTGAAATGTCTGAATCCGGGAAAGTTATCATCGCACTCAGGCTGCTTCTGATAAGAAGCATTATCCCACCACCCCTTCTATCTAACCTATCCTTCCTAAATACATTATACAAGCCGTACTGAAACTCATCATCCCCAATTCCCAGGTGGCACCACATCTCTGTAAGCCCTATTATGTCCGCGTTACTTGTTTTAACCAGCAGTTCGAATTCGCTCATTTTATTGACGACACTTCTAACGTTACTGTATAAACAATTAAGATTTACTGTTCTTGTATATTTAACAACCCTAACGCAACTCTTGAAGTTTTTAGGCTCTCTTCTCTGATATTAGCTACCCGCTCACGTGAAACGTCTTTGCCCCCAGAACATCTAGATAATACATCCAGTTGGGGTAACAGATAAGAACTTTTAAGGTATGTGCAAGAGTTACCCTGACCAATATTATCAGATAAACGACCAATATTATCAGATAATATAAACAATATATTATCAGATATTGAGGATACCTTAAAGGTTCCCTGAACCTTTAAAGGTATCCTCAATAATACTGGCAAAAACTTTTGCACCACCTTTGTTTAAGTGTATCCCGTCTCTACAAAACAAATTCCTTCTACCTACAAGTGTGGGCCATGCTGATAGAAATTTACCCCCTAAAGCCTTGCAGATTCCTTCAAGTCTTGAGTTAATCCACAAGGCTCTTAACATATAATCCCTCCTATCGTGTCTGGGCAGAATTGCAGACACATAGACATTATGGCCTAGCTCGTGACATTTCCTCAGCATGGTCCTGTATTTTTCCAACAAATCGTCAGATCGTGTACGTTTAATATCATTTGTCCCCACATGAATAATAATATTTTCTTTACCCCCTTTAAAATCTGACAATCTGTTGGTGACATCATCAATAGTTGCTCCCGGCAGACATACCCTGGTTCTGCTCCACCTATCTTTATTACAAAAAATATTCCCTGTTTCCCTGACAACGGAGTCTCCTAATAAAACAATGTCCTTTTTAACCAGAGTAGTTTGCACTTGTGGTTTTTCTGTTTTGAGGCTCGAATCGGGTGTGCATCACTTGGTCATTAAGTATGTATGGCATTAAGGGCAAGTTTCTGCAATGGATAAAGGGATGGTTGAGTGGGAGATGGCAGAGAGTGGTAATAAATGGAATGATGCTCTTCATGGATGGACTAATGTTTTTAGCGGAGTCCCCCAGGGTTCGGTGCTGGGACTATTGTTGTTTTGTGTATTTATTAATGATATTGATGAAGGCATATCAAGCTTAATGTCCAAGTTTGCAGATGATACAAAGGTTGGCATTGTTGTTAATGATAGTAAAGCCAGTATACTACTGTAACAGGATCTAGAAAAGTTAGGTAGGTAGATGGGCTGACAAGTGGCAATTGAAGTTTAATATTTACAAATGCAAAGTACTGCATATGGGTAGCACTAACCCAAGAGAAATGTACAAACTGTGTGGTACTATTCTCAGTACAGAGAAGGGCAACAAGATTGGCGAGAGGAACAAAGGGGTTTTCTTAAAAGGAGAGGCTTTAACTGTGTAAGTTGCAGCATCTGGAGATAGGCACCTGTAAGATGATCTGACTGAGGTGTACAAGGCCTTGAATGGCTTGAGCAGGCTCAATGCTGATGGGATACTTCCACTGGTGAGATCAAGCACCTGAGGAAGCATAGGTTCAGGTTGAGGAAAGACAGTTGTAGGATAGATGTGCAAAGTTTTGCCATTAGCCAGGTAGTTGATTGCTGGAACAGACTTCCATCTGTTGTTGTGGAAGTTGATAGCTTAAATAAATTGCTCGAGTGTTAAGTTGTTGCAGTTGTCTATAACTCTCATGTTGCATGACTGTGAAAAAAATGCTGAAATAATCAGCATACAATGCACTTGTTACGGTTGGAGGAAGTTTAGCATTAGTAGATGCATATGACAAAAGAAAGCAAGCTTATACAGCATCAGCCAAAAAAAAAATACATAATTTCACCTGTCCATTCAGTCCAAGAGTTTGTGCAGTTCTTCCTTGAATTTATTTAGGTTATCATCTTGCACAATGCCAGATGAAAGTTTGTGCTAGCAACCAACCACATAAAGGCAAATTTATATACATCTATTCTACAACTGTCTTCACTCAATTTATGCCTCCTGAAGTGCATAATCTGAGCAAGATGAATCAGCTTGCTGAACCCATTCAAGGCACCACAATCAGATCACCTCCCAGGTGCCTGGTCTTCAGACAGTGTAATTTGCAGAACTTTAGCCTTACTTAGTAAGAGCAATCCTCACCAATATCATTGCCCTACTTTGTACTAATTCCAGCAGCTCCTATCATCCTTTCTAAAAAGAGGACTCCAGACCTCTATGCAATATACAAGGTGTGCCCAGATTGCCTTATGCAAGGAGATACTCACATTCATTTCACTGCTAGAAAAATTCCTGTGTATCACTGACAAGATGGCACGACCTACTCTGTCAGCCAGCACTTCTCTGCAGGCTACCAGAGTAGTTTCTAAGCAGTGCAGACTTACTCTGCACTGCTCAGAAAGCTTCTTCTCTGACTCCACAGTTACCACCAAGTCTTTTCTGGTGTTACCCTGAGTGTAATACCACATGATTGATACATTTCTCTTGGTTTACAGCTACCCATATGCAGTACACTGGATTTGTCAATATTAAACTTAAGTTTGGACTTCTGATCCCATCTGCTCAAGTTTCTAGACCGTTGCCGTAGCATACTGTCATTAACAACCCTGTCAGCCTTCGTGTCATCTGAAAACTTGGATATTAAGCCCAGTTATGCCTTCATCAATATCACTGATAAATAGAAAAAACAATAGGCTCAACACTGAACGCCTGGCAGACTCCAATAATAAAATTAGTCCACAAAAAAAAAGCAGTGTCCATTGATTATCACTCTCTGTCTTCTCCCAATCAACCATCCTTTTATCCATTGTAGCAATTTGCGCTTAATGCCATATGGCTGCAGTTTTTTTAGTGGTCTTCCATGTGCAACAGTATCAAAAGATTTCCTGAAATCCAAGTATATGATATTAAGATTATTTTTTGCATCCAGTTCCCTTGTGACCACATCATAGTATCCTATCAAATTGGTCACAGAAGGCTTCCCCTTAACAAATCCATGCTGTTTTTGAATTATTACTGCAGTCTTGTCTAAATGATACGGCAATACTTCTTCAACCAGTCGCTCCAATATTTTCCCAGGAACACAAGTTAAACTGATCGGCGTGTAATTACTCGTGCCACCTTTTGAACCTGCTTTGTGCATTGGGGATACATTTGCAGATCTACAGTTCATGGACCCCTTCCCTGAGTGCAAGGATGTTCTCAGAATTATGGTTAAGGGTTTGCTTACTTCCTTTGCCACCTCCTTTAAATATAAATGATTAATTTAATGAATTTCAGGTATTGCTCAAAACATCAGGCAGATATTTTTGAGATATCAGAGACGTGGTGTCACACAGATATAAGGGAATGCAGAACTGGAATTTGGGGAGTACAATGCGTACAGAAAGGATACACAGGATAGGAAGGGAAGAGGGGTTATGCTATTAGTTAAGAAACACAAAATCCCAAGGAAGTGAAGCCAGTCGACATCGCTGGACAATGCAGCATCGAGTCAGTTTGGTGTGAAATAGGCATTGGGAGATCAACATTGAGAGTAGGAGTGTGTTATAGGCCTAATGACTCTGATGAGTATTATAAGAAACTGTACAGGGAAATAGAGTGGGCTAGTAAATCAGAGAGTCTTACAATTGGGGATTTTAATTTCCCAGATATTGATTGGAATTTGTGGGTTGGTTACTCACACACTAGCAAGGCTTTTGTGGATTTATTGGATGATTGTTTTCTACATTAGCATGTTCTGGAGGCAACTAGAGGGAGTAATACTCTTGATGTGATTATCAGTACTGATTGTTCATGCATTAACAATCTGCAAATAAGGAACCACTAGGTAGCAGTGATCACAGTGTGCTGAAGTGGGATTTGCTCAAAGAGATAACTACCATCAGGGATAAAGGGAAGGGTTTTTGCTTTCGTAAAGCAACTACGGTGGTTTGAGACAGTATTTAAATCTATACGGTGGGACTAACTGATGATGTTACCAACAGCAAATTCAAATTGAGAAGCATTCAAAAATTTTATCTTGGAAGCTATTAGGCTTTATATACTAACTAAGAAATATTGTTCAATGTTTAGGCCTAAATGGATGTCAGATGAACTAATGAGATATATGGCAGAGAAGAAAAATGCATGGGATATATATAAGCTGGTCAGTAACCAAGTCACAAAGGAGATTAGGCAGGCAAAGCCAGATTATGAGAAATCTTTGGCTAAGGATACAAAGAAAAACAGCAAAGAGTTCTTTACCTATATAAACTCTAGAAAGAAGTAATGAATCGGATTGGTCCACTGGATGTTGACGATCCTGCTCAGGTGGCTAACAAACTAAATGAGTATTTTGCATCCACATTCACACATGAGGAGTTATGCAGTGAGCTAGATAATTTTGTAATAACTGAGAGGAAAGTGGAGGAGAAATTGTTGAAGATAAACATAAAAAAGGCGCTGGGATGGATGGGATCTCTCCAGTTATATTAAAGAAGGCAGCAAACGAAGTAGGCAAACCCTTAGATAAATTATGAGACGTTCATTGGACTCAGGGGAAGTTCCCATGGACTGTAGATGTGCAAATGTGATCCAAAATCAGAAAGGAGGATCAAAGGGCAACACAAGTAATTATAGACCTGTCAGTTTAACTTCTGTTACAGGAAAATTAATTGAGGTTAAAGAAGCACTGCGGGATCATCTAGACAAGATTTCAGTTATACCTCGGACACAGCATGGTTTTGTTAAGAGGAATTCTTCCCTGACCAATTTGATTGGATATTATGATGTGGTCACAAAGGAACTGGATGCAGGGAACAACTTTGATATCATATTTTTGTAGCAGGGATTTTTCTAGCAGGAATAAGGAGGGGATTATCCCTTTGTATAAGGCAATGGTCAGGCCACACCTTGAGTACTGTACACAGGTCTGGAGGCCTCATTTTAAGTAGGATGTAGAGCTATTGGAACGAGTACAGAGAAGGGCAACACGATTAGTGAATGGAACAAAAGGTTGCTCTTACAAAGAAAGGCTTAAGTTTTGCAAATTACAGTGTCTGGAGACTAGGCACCTGTGATGTGATATGATTGAGGTGTGTAAAGCGTTGAATGGTTTTAGCATGCTCAATGCTGATGGGATTCTTCCCCTTGCTCAGAATAATCACCTCAGAGGGCATCAATTCAAATTGAGGAAAGATAGATGTAGGATAGATGTGCGGAAGTTTGCCTTTTGCCAGCGGGTAGTTGGTTGGTGGAACAGACTTCCATCCCTTGTTGTGGAAGTTGATAACCTAAATAAATTTAGGGCTGAGCTGGACAGGAATTTGGAACGAACGGAGAAATGGGAGCGTGTTTTTTTTTTTTTTTTTTTTTTTATTTTGGCTGATGCTGCATACACTTTCTTTCTTGTATCATATACCTCTACTAATTCTAATGCTAAAAACTGGATAGATCCATTCACCCCAGGTGCTTTTCTTATATTTAACTTCAACAATTTATTCTCCCCTTTGCTTTTAGTTATTTCAAAATCATTTAGCTGCCTGTAATAGTTTTATAAATTTTTCATGTGTGAATGTAGATGCAAAATACTCATTTAGTTTGTCAGCTCTCAGTAGGATCATGAACAGTTGAACCATTGATATGAAGTGGACCAATATGATTCATCCCCTTCCTTCTAGAGTTTATATAAGTAAAGAAGTCTTTGCTGTTTTACTTTGCATCGTTTGCCAAAGGTTTCACGTAATCTGCGTTCACTTGCCCTAACCTTGTGTTATAGGCCTAATGACTCGAATGAAGGAGTACAATGAACAATTCTACCGAGAAATAGAGTGGGCCAGTAAATCAGAATGTCTTATAATGGGGGATTTTAACTTTCCAGATATTGACAGGAACTTGTGGGTTGGTCACTCACACACTAGTCAGACTTTTGAGGATTTATTCAATGATTGTTTTCTGCAGCAGCATGTTCGAGAGGCAACCAGAGAAAGTAATACTCTTGATCTGGTTATCAGCAGTGATCATTCGTGTATTAAGAATTCCCAGATAAAGGAACCACTAGGTGGCAGTGATCACAGTGTACTGATGTGGGATTTACTTAAAGATATAGTTACCATCAGGGGTAAAGGAAAGAGATTTTGCTTCCGTAAAAGCACCTCCGGGAACTCACATCTGGTGAGTATGGGCTTGGCACACCCAGGGTCCTGAGCTGGATATCAATCATTCTTCTCTTTCTTGGTGATTCCTTTCTACTTTTGTTCTCTCTCTCTCTCTCTCTCTCTCTCTCTCTCTCTCTCTCTCTCTCTCTCTCAGGGTAACTTGGGAATTTTTTTTTTTCGCTGGTGCAGTATAAGCCTCAGGCTTCCTTGCACCATATGGCTAATAATAATAATAATAATAATAATAATAAGTTGAGTACAGTGGACTTAGAAAGTTTTTAAATTCTGTACAGTGGGATAAACTGACGACGTTACCAACAGTAAATTCTAAGTGGAAAGCATTCAAGGAATTAATCGTGGATGCTACTAAAAGTTTCATACCTATTAAGAAATATTGTTCAAGGTTTAGGCCTAAATGGTTAATAAAAGGAACTAATGAGACTCATAACAGAGAAGAAAAATGCATGGGATGCATATAAATTATCAAGTGACTCAGAAGCCTATAAGCTAGTCTGTAATCAGGTCACAAAGGAGGTTAGGCAGGCCAAGGCAGATTACGAGAAATCATTGGCAAAAGATGCTAAGAAAAACAGCAAGGATTTCTTTACTTATATAAACTCTAAAAGGAAGGGGATGAATCTGATTGGTCCTCTTGACATCGATGGTTCATCTGTTGATGATTCTGCTCAGATAGCAAACAAACTGAATGAGTATTCTGCATCTACAGTCACACATGAGGAATTATTAAGGTTTGAAAATGGCAGAAGATTGTCAAATTGTAGCAGGATACTTAATGTTTTTGTAATAACTGAGAGCAAAGTGGAGAAGGAATTGTTGAAGTTAAACATAAGAAAAGCACCTGGGGTGGATGGGATCTATCCAGTTATATTAAAGGAGACGGCAAAGCAACTAAGAAAACCCTTAGCCATAATTATGAGAGCATCCTTGGACTCAGGTGGGTTCCCACGGACTGGAAATGTGCAAATATATCCCCAATTCACAAAGGGGGAATCGAAGGGTGACATGAGTAATTAGACACCAGTTAGTTTAACTTCTGTTCCGGGTAAAACAATGGAGTCACTGGTTAAAGATGCATTGCAGGAT
This sequence comes from Mastigoproctus giganteus, assembly GCF_048544385.1. NCBI lineage: Eukaryota > Metazoa > Arthropoda > Arachnida > Uropygi > Thelyphonidae > Mastigoproctus > Mastigoproctus giganteus. The sequence continues at coordinate 51,088,536 of NC_143576.1, read as the reverse complement.
CATGTAGACAAGACTGCAGCAATAATTCAGACACAGCATGGGTTTGTTAAGGGAAATTCTTGTCTGACAAATTTGATAGGATATTATGATGTGGTTACAAAGGAACTGGATGAAAAAAAATAATTTTGATATCATATATTTGGATTTCAGGAAAGCTTTTGACACTGTTGTGCATGAAAAACTATTGTACAAATTGGAGCAGAATGGTATTAAGGGTAAGTTGCTACAATGGATAAAAGGATGGTTAAGTTGCAGAAAACAGAGGGTGGTAATCAATGGGTGCTGCTCTTCATGGACTAATGTTATTAGTGGAGTCCCACAGGGTTCGGTGTTGGGTGCACTGTTGTTTTGTATATTTATCAATGATATTGATGAAGGTATATCAGGCTTAATGTCGAAGTCTGCATATGATACAAAGGTTGGCAGGGTTGTTAATGACAGTAATGGCAGTGTGCTACTTCAACAGGATCTAGATAATTTGGGCAGATGGGCTAAGAAGTGGCAACTGAAGTTTAACCTTGACAAATGCAAAGTACTGGATATGGGTAGAAATAACCCCAGAGAAACGTACCAACTGTGTGGTACTACACTTACGGTGGTAGAAAATGAAAAAGACCTGGGGGTAATTGTGCAATCAAATATGAAGTTCGCTGAGCAGTGCAGAAGGGGCAGACAAGGCAGGTCGTGCCACGCCTTGAGTACTGTGTACAGGTCTGGTGGCCTCATTTTAGGAAGGATGTAGATTTACTGGAGCATATACAGAGAAGGGCAACAAGATTGGTGAGGGGAATGAAGGGATCCTCTTACCAAGAGAGGCTTAAGTTTTTAGGTCCTAAATCTAGGACCTAAGTTTGCTATGATTCCGCCCAAAGTGCCCATAGCAGAAACAGCTATGGGCATTGAGAGAGCGGCTAATAAGTTACCTGTGTGCATGGCCAATGAAATCCGTGTAAAAACAGCAGCTATTTTAAGTCAATCCAAGAAAGTTCCCCCGAATCTTAATGCAAAGCAAAGATTAGCACTAGAAAGTCTTAAGCAGGACGATAATGTTGTGATCCTTTCAGCTGACAAAGGTAGAGCAACGGTGGTTTTGGATAAAGAGGCATATGTTAGTAAAGCATTAGATTTATTAAATGATCGTACAACATATATGATTATCCATAAGAATCCATTGTCGAAACTGGAACGACAAGTTAATAAAATAGTGCAGGGTTGGATGAAATCCAATAAGATTTCAAAGGAGCGGTATTGGGCATTACATGCCACAGGAAGCCAGATACCGATATTTTACGGTTTGCCAAAAATACATAAAAGTGGGTGTGCCACTCAGACCGATAGTCTCATTTATAGGTAGCCCCACATATGCATTATCTGGTTTCCTAGCCAAACTACTGTCACCATTAGTTGGACTCTGAACATAGTATCAGAGATAGCAAAGAATTTGTACAATTCATAAGAGGGCAATGTATAGAAGAAAACGAGGTTATGATATCCTTTGATGTGACATCATTGTTTACCTGCATCCCAAATGACCATGGAATACATTGTGCGTACATGGCCTTAGAAAGAGACACCACCTTGAACAACAGGACGCAACTAAACTTAGAGGACATATGTAAAGGTATAGAGCTATGCCTTTCGAGCACTACTATGGTATTTAATAACACCATGTACAAGCAGGTTAACGGTGCAGCTATGGGCTCCCCCATCAGTGCCATCATGGATAATTTAGCGATGGAGGAGCTCGAGTCTAGACTATTTAATACTACAGTTCTCCCTATGCGTCCGTGGAAAAGATATGTTGATGATACGTTTTTCAGTTATTCGGAAAGGGAGTGAGGATGATACGTTGAATTTTCTTAATAGCTTCTCCCCGTTCATACAATTCACCTCTGAGGTAGAGGAAGGAGGGGTTTTGCCGTTCCTGGATGTGCTGATTTGTAGGGAAGGCCAGCATTTGAAAACAAAAGTATTTAGAAAATCTATGTGCAAAGGCCAATACTCACACTACAACTCAGCTCAGACTAATCATCACAGGAACAGTGTGGTAAGAGCATTAGTGGATAGGGCAAAATCCCATTGTAGTACCTCAGAGGATAGAAAAGTGGAGTATGAACGTGTTACGGCGGATCTTTTGAAGTGTGGCTACCTCCGGAGGATCATAGAGAAATACATTAGTGGAGGGCAGAGTAGAAGTGAGTCCTTCACGCCAATAGCTACCGCATACATTCCCTACTATCCAGGTTTATCCGAGCGTTTAGCTCGTATATTAAGGAATTACCAGACATGTTGTGTGCAGCTCCCAGGCAGGAAGCTGCACACAATTGTGTCACAGGTGAAGGACCCTGTCTTAAATGAAAATATGAGTGGGGTCGTATATAGTATTAAATGCCCGGAGTGTGGGGAGTGTTATGTGGGAGAAACAAAACGGCGTCTCAAAGATCGTCTGGGAGAGCACACAAATGCAATAAGAAATGCAGACTATGGTAAATCCGCTAGCTGAACATTTCTGGGAGAAGCAACATCAAATCTCCCCAGACGAAGCTGTCATCACCGATCGGGCGCATAGATTTTGGGACCGCAAGTGGCTCGAGAGCTTACGAATTAGTTCTATTGAGAATAATATAAATAGAGATAGAGGCACACGCATTCATCCCCTCTTTGAGGCGGTAATCCTTGGAGGGGATGAACGTTTTTGCCTGAAACGCTCCCAAGCCACTTCCGGTTCCGACGGGAACAGTATACGTTTACGTGAGACGCACCGTGAACCTGCTGGTATTTAATGATGCACCGCAGAATAGAAGTACACTGTTGAGAAAGAAGGCAGAAGCCTTTGAAAGCTTCAGTTAGTATTTTAGCGCTTTTAACCTAGTATATTCTATTGTATTTTAAATTCGGTATTTGTATATTTACTGTATATCACAGTTGTCTTATTTTAAAATTACTATCATCAGTAATATGGTATTTTGTTTAGTTTGTAAATAAATTTATTGTAAATATTAAAAATTTTAAGAATTTGGTTTTCCGTCTTTCGTTTTTACTTCAATGGTTGGTGAGAAACACTAAAAAATCATAGTATGAATATACCCAACCCCAGAGGCCTATTTGAAGAATCCCCCAAGTTGTTTGGCGATAGAATTCAATTTAATGGTAAAAAGTGTAACACTTAAAAAGATTCTTGCAGTACTCCCTCCTCTTAGCAAAAAGACTGATTGTGCGGATCTTACTCGAATTTGGAAACGAGAAGATACAAAGTTTTTAATAAAAACAGCAAGATGGCCTCTAAGACCAAGGTTGTAGATATTTTTAAAATACCAAATCTCAAAATTGTGTTATACGCTTTCTGTTTATCAAAGACGATTAACACCTGGTATTCTCTTTTAAGGAATGCATCTTGAATAGATGTTTGCATTCTAATTAGGTGGTCCAATATGGACCTATTCTTTCAAAAGCAGCATTGATTTCGGGATAGAAGGTAATTTTTTTATATGTACCATAAAAGACAAATATTAAACATTTCCTCGATTAATTTACACAAGGAGCTGGTCAGAATGATAGGCTGGTAATTTTTGAAAGTTTAGGATCCTTGCCTGGTTTAACAAAAGTAAGAATAATTGCCTTGCACCAGGCTTCTGGAACTGCTCTTTAATGAAAATTCTGTTGTATAGGAAGTGCAAGTGGTCCGTGGATTTTGGTGAAAGGTGTTTGATCATTTCATAATGGATGTCATCTAGTCCAACAGGGGTAGGTTTTGTGAGAGCAAGTGCTATTTTCAACTCATAGATGGTAAAATGCCTATTATATGGGTGGAAGCCCTTTGATGTAAATTTAACGGGCTGTTTATAGCATTTTTGTGTTTAAGCACCAGACACTGAGGGTAGTAAGATGACGTTGCTAAGATGTTAGCAAATACAGGGACTCCCGGCTTACGTAATACTCGACTTATGGAAATTTGACTTTACATAAGATTTTACCAGAAGGTGCAAACTTAAAAAAAATCATGGAAACATATTTTGCATCCCGTAGGAATAAATGGAGGTATCATGAAAACATCGCAATGTGAACCCAATAATACATTGTTTTTTTTGTTTTTTTTTTGGTAATTCATTCCAAGACCTTGGAATTTGAAACTATCACTATATAACTAAGCTATTTATCTCTCTAAAAGGTCATTTTTATAATGGAAATTGCACATGCATTGTTATCATATGTTCCGTTATAAGAATCAGTTTTGAACGCCTTTGTGATATTTTTATAAAACATTTCTGGAGGTCGCTACCATAAAACAATAAAAATAATTTGCACTTTCCGGTATATTGGGCTTTTCTGTTAGCGCAATCTATTATAAACAGATAGGAAACTCGATCTTATTGCATTTGTGATCAGGTGTGTATTTGGAGTGGGGGGCACTTGCCCTCCCTTAACCAAAAGTTCAAAATTAAAAAAAAAAAAGGACACAGGAGGCATTTTTCTTTTTCTCTATTTTCACAAAGGGTTTTCAGTTTACAAAGAGCTAACTGAAAGACAACCTCCAATAAAACCAATGATTTTGTTCAGTGGTGCAACTATTCCAATGCAGCTGCATTTGGGCCCGATCTTGAAAGGGGACTGTTAAATTTAGAAGACAGATTCATTTCTAGGACAGTTAATGAATTTCATTAATAAACGAGAATTTTTTTTTTAAAAATTAAATGTAACACATTTAATTTTCACAATCAGCACAGCGACTGGCCATATGAGTACTGTTGTGACTGTTGCCATGCTTATAGAAAAAGTATCAAATAAAAGATAGTCGTGAAATATTCAGCAAAACCAGTGCCAAATATACATATACACAATGTGTACATCACATCTGATTTTATTCTAGTGTTGAATTTACTTTTGATTTTGTGTGTGTGTGGGTACACTGATTGTTGTCACAGGGCAATATGTTTTATTTTACAATACACAAATTTGTCATATAACAGTCTAGCTATGGTCATTGTTGTTGTTTTAGTGCCTTAGATGTTTCCTTTTTTTTTTTTTTTTTGTTTATCTGAAACAAAAAACTACAGGACTACAAATGAGTTATTACTATGCTAACCAGAGTCACCTAAATTTCCAGATCCTCACCTATGTCAATGACATTCTGTAAGTGACCGATGCAGTGGGAGGAACCCTTTGTATAATTAGTGTTTATCTTGTGGTGTTCAGAGAGCGAATTAAACAATGACAAGGAAGAGTAAAAATCTACTTCAGTCACCCTAAAATTAGCGGGTTTCGATCACACAAGCTGTTTGTCCAACACATCAACTCCAAAGCATGCAGTTTCATTAAATTTATGGTTTTGAGGTCATTTGCTATTTTCACAACAACATTCTACCATTTCTACTGCTTTTTTTATAGATGGCAAACAAGACGGGACTCGCTTTTAATACATTTTATAACCATTTTATATGTTTCTGTTCTGTTTTCACTTGGAGTGGGAAAATTTGTTGCAAAGTTATTTGAAGGAGAATCTGGGTAAAGGAGAGTGGAAAAAAAAAAAAACAAAAAAATTCAGTCGATCAGATATTTTCATTTTGCTTTATTAGCGCAGAAAGAAAGTTCTGCAGCTCTTATCATGTACTACATGTATTCTGTACCATTCTGTGATTCTGCATTGTGAAGTGTAGTGATTTTACATTTGAATTTCTCAGAGCAGAGCATGAAAAAAAATCACCAATTACAAGCATTTTTTTCTAACCTGTGATAGAAAGGCTGAAAATGTAAGAAAATGTATTATTCCAGTTTTCATTAGTTTACATGATGAACCATTCACAAACAGAGGTGGACTGGCCATAAGACTTACTGGGGAAACTCCGGTAGGTCGGAGGCTTGAGACGGATGTGCAATTGCATGGCTATAAACACTGTTGTGAGGCAGCTAAAAGTTTTCCCTGGTAAGAATTTTTGACCCAATATGCAATAATCAAAAAGGTTTTCCAGTTTTGATAGTAATGTTACTCACTGGTGCAGATTTCTTTTTTTTTACTATTCTTTGCATTTTGTTACAACTTGACAGAATGATCTGTAATTTTGTTATTCTGGTGTCAGTATTTTTTTTTTTTTTTTTTTTTTTTTTATTATTATTATTGAAAACCTGTTGCTAGATCATTTATTGATTATATAAAGATGTAATATGAATTTCAAAAAAGTTATTTTTCCTGTCCTCACCTTTTTTTCCCCTTTTGCTCATAGTAAACGATGAATGTGTACCTCTGAACAGAGAAGTGTGCATCGATTTGATTTATGTGAGCAATGCAATGCCAACTTTGTAGTGATTCTGTAATATGTGATTTTAAGAATGAATTTCCTCTTTATGCTCCAGATGACCACATGGTCAGAGGAATTCACAAGATAGGGAGAATAGAAGAAATGGCACTGTATTTAAGACATATGGGTGCCGGCAGAATATTTTGAAAGGTGGTGCATGCAGAAATAAATATTTGCTCACCAAATTTTCAAATACATATAAAAATAAATTGTTAAATTTGAGTGATCTACGTGTACAGCTCAGCCAATGTTTCGTGATCGGTGGGAGAAAGGACTTTTATTTTGAAAGAAGGAATTTGTATTGTTTTAATGTTTCAATAAATTAATGAAAATATTAAAAATTCTGTATTACTAAGAAATCCACTTGCACCAAGCTGCCGACACTCATGGTCATAGGCTTGAATCCCAGTCACTCAAGGTACGTGTATTTATGTACCCTCGCACTTGATCATTCGACTTCGACGGCCTTCATGTAAGCATATTTATAATTCCAAATTCACAAATTATGAATGATCCATGACATCTCACAACAATTTGAGAGAACGGTTTATACTTTTATTACTCTGATGTCAGGATTTTTTTTTTAATTGAAAATTCATTGCTGAATCATTTACAGATCATCAGAAAATATCTGATCTGCAAATGATTGGCTGTTGGATTTTTTTTTGGCCCAAAAGCAACTTTGGCCATATTGCACCTATCTATTAATATTATGTAACAATGACAGATTGATGTTTCTTAATTATGGTTTATATCTGGCTAAAATATCCTATTAGTTTTAAATAAGTAAATTATTTTCATATTGGAGTTACTGCCTAGGATTTGTGATAAAGTCAGGGAACCCTGGATATTTATAGGAGATGGAAGGCTGACTGTCATGCCATGTGGTATTGTCGAAATTCTATAAGGAAATGTTTTACAATGAGTTGACAAGAACAGTGAACACATTCTGGAGGATTGCTTTTGTGAGTAAGTACAAGTGTGTAAGATGTGTATGTCCAATGTGCAGTCTGGTTAAAATGACTTCTTCGTGTTGATTCTTACGGAGACTCGAATTCCATGGCTGAAGTTCATGTTTTATTTGAAACAGTTTATTGTTTGGTTCATTTTGCTACATTTGTGACCACTGAGTGTGGAGAATCTGTTTTATGATAGGTCTGTAATCAGAATGTGGAACTTTTAAAGCCTTAGGTTTGTATTTGTAGGATTCTTTGCTTCTTGGTCAGTACTTTCTCTTCAATGCCTGGGGTCCAGAGATGATCTATTTTTAAAACATCCGTATTGATTTATGTTAAGTACATTATATGTTTGCAAGAACCAGGTTAATCAGGTGTTCACCATTTTCTTGAGGGTTTTCCTAAGGCAAATTGTTAGAGCTATTGGTCGATAATTTGTGGGGATCGTATGATCTTTGCCAGATTTAGGAAAGTGATGGAAGGAGTTTGGATAATAGTTTTCCATATAAATTCTATTGTATAGTATAAGTAATGCCTTTAGAGACTTTTGATTAAGTTGTTGGATCATTTCATAGTGAATGCCATCTGGTCCTGTTGCACTCTTCCTAGACTTAGGAAGAGCTTTTTGCAATTCTTCTATGTTGAAAGGCTGGTTATATGGGAGTTGTTGGCTGGTATTAAAGTTAAGTCTGCATTTTTCAGCTACAATTTTTGTTTTCTGAAAGGATGGGATATATGCAGATACTGCTGATATATTTGCAAAAGTAGCTGTTTGTTTTCTAAACAAACAAAGAATGTTTGCGTTCTCCTGTCCATTCCAGATTATTAGTGGAGTTGGAACTGAAATAAATTTCCCATTAAGTTTTCTGATTTTGTTCCATATAACACAGGTATCTGTATTTTTGCTAATTGTGGAGGCAAAACGTATCCATGATTCCTTTCTATTTCTACACTGGATATATCTGGCTCTGACTTTTTAAAAATTTATGAGGTTGATGGAGATGGGATACTTTCGGAAGAGATTCCAAGCCTTATTCTTCTCTCTCTTGGCTATACTGCATTCTTTGTTCCACCACGCTGTGGCATGTTTATGATATTTTCCAGATGACAGAGGTACTGTAGCTTCAGCTGCTATTAAAATTTGGTTTGTGACATGAGCTATAGCATTGTCTACAGGCTGAGTAGTGAATATTTGTTCGTCTATTGCCGCAAATGTTCTTTATTTTTTCCAGTCAGCTTTATGGAATCTCCATCTTTTTTGGCCAACGTGATGTGTAACATCGTTTGTTAACATTCAGTATGGATATGATCTTTAGATCTACACGAAGCACATACAGCAGTCCCTCGACATACTACCTGTGAATGCCAAAATTTCTGACACTTGTAGCATCAGATAGAGTTCGGTATATACGGACGGACATGACAGTTCAAGTAACCAGCCTTTACAAAAGTTGGTGGATTTGGCAAGCTGAATGTTAGTATGATTTTTCTGGTTGGAAGTAACGAACAATCCTTTTTAATTAGGATTCTCTTAACCCGAATAACATTTTGATCAGAGAGTTCTTGTTTAATTTCTTCCTCAGATACATGTAGAAGATCCTATTTTGTTATAACGCCTTTTGAATAGTTTAAGGTGGCATGAGATGACACTTCTATGGGAGTTCCTCCAAGTGTTTTCAATTTAAGTAACTTGTCAGCATGCTTGTATTGTGTTGTTTCAACAAGCAGGTCACCTGATTTTAGTCTGTGAACGATTTTTGGTGAGCCAGCAGCATTCTCTAAGCATTTCTGGATCAGAAAAGGAGAAAGCTTGCTTACTGGCTGATCAGTCAAGGATTGTATTATAAGGAAGAGAGGCCAGATATTCTGGTCTGTATCTTCCTTTTGTCTCTTAGTATAGGAAGTGCTGTGATCTTCCTGCTCTCTAGAATGTGATGAGACATTGATCCCGCAAGAGTCAGTATTGGCATAGTTCCATCTTTGCTCCTTTCAGCCTTTGGCAGATTAACTTTTTTGCCAAGGTTTCTGGCCCCAGGCACTGCTCCCGCCTCCTGTGAGGCGGGAGCAGTGCCTGGTTTGACCAAGCAAAAAGTAGTCAGGATTAGTAATAAACTATGAGAAATAAAGGCTTTGCTTTCCTTGCTCTGTTCAAGTACCTTTATTACAAGAGCTGTTATGAAATAAATAGATTTCTTAATGACAGGAATGTAAAAGAACTGTAAATCCCTTTTTTGGAAATCGCACTAGAATGACAGAGAAATCACTTGGTCACAATCGCTTGGCACCCGGGGCCAATATGTAAATTATCCAGAAAAATATTATAATAGGAATTTCCACGATCATTCAGAACTTTTCAACCACCTTTCTTTAAAATTCGATGGCCTAATTTTCCTAATACGGAGAGTCACTTTATGCTGGTTCACTTTTCGAATTACTCTAGTAATTCGAAAAGTAAACAAATTCCTTTTCCACCTCATATTGTTTCTGGGGGAATGTCCCTAAAATATCTCTCTTAGGTTCCTTGACTCTATTACAAAGAGGACAGTCAGGATAATTAATAACCCACCTATTTTAAAGTCTCTCACTGTTTAAAATGCTCAATACTTTTTCTACAGGTACTTAAATGGCACTAATCATCCGAATTGACATCTGTAATTCACCCATTCTCTTTAGAAGTGGTCCAAACACGTGCCACATCCATTCACTTTTCAACCCCAAACTCATACAACCAACTTTTTCTCTCCTCATTTAGCTCTTTTATTTCTATTTTCTGTAATAACCTTTCTTCTCATGTATATTTCCGAAATATTGCAAATTATAGGAAGCCAAATAGCCCTGAAACGGTGCCGTCTGGGTGGTGGTATCCATCTGAGAATAAGTAACATTAGTCTTCTCCTCAGGTGAAGCATTACTTATTTGAAGTAGTGCAATATCATGGCAACTCGTTGTGAAGGTATTCACAATATCAGATATAACTTAAAACGATGCCGCTTTGCTAATATTCTGTTCATTCAGATTTCACTAAGTATTATTGATGCCTTCGCACTATACTTATACATAGTCTTATGCAAGGGTGGTATTTTACTGTATGGAGAGAGCAGCTAAAATGCTACAGCAACAGCAAGATTATTTTCTGAGAGATGCTCAGAGGATGCAAATACCACTTACCACAACTGTATTGTAAATTGCTATAGGCTAACTGGAAGCATGCTACATAAAAAGAAAAAAAAAAAATGAATACACATGTGTATAGGATTTGGGACACATTCACAAAGTAGACATAGTACCATTCTATCTATTCCATCCAACTAGTAGAGAATGGAAAGTTTCTTCCTTATGTGGAATCAAGCACACATGGAATTTGAAGGATCATATGGAAGTACAAATTGTGTCTTATCATTTGTTTTTACAAAACCTGCACAAAGGGGATATCATAAAATGCTTGGAGTTTTGCAATTTTTTGTGGATTTACAATGTCATCTTTACATGGCAGGCCTCCGTAGCCGAGTGGGCAGGAGCTGGAGTGCAGTAGCACACGCTCCTTGAGTAGACCGGGGTTCAAGCCCCTGACTGCTGAATACGGTCGATCTGCCAACCCGCACTGGACCAGCGTGGCAGATTATGGTCCATTTCCCTCAACATGAATTGTTGAGGAGGCTTCCATCCTGCAGTGGGTTGATAATGGCTGCAATTTACTTTACTTTTACTTTACATGGCTTCATATCATATAAATGCTTGGAGTTTTGCAATTTTTTGTTTATCCTGTGGATTTAAAATGTCATCTTTACATGGCTTCATAGACAATTCCTGCTGCTGGGCTCCTATCCATCAAAATCCATAGTGTTGTAGAAAGTAACCATCAGGTAAGATGTTTGGTCAACGTTAGGTATGGTATATGGGGAGATTGTTGCTGTGTTCAGATTTAATGACACACAGGCTGCTAGGGCCATATTGTCTTTCTAATGGTTAATAGGAAATGCTAACATTACTGCAATACCTGTTATATTTTATGGTATATATGTACATATGGTATATATTTAGGAAGGTAAACAGTTATTTATTATTAGGGTCATCTTCAAGAATCTGCAATAATGTTAGTAATGACTATACATTAGCACATGATTTAAAGCTGAGCAGATATTGAGAAGGTGAGGATAGTCCACCATAAGTCCGTCATAAGTTAAGGGATAAGTTCATAGCATAAAGCTCAGCAGTGAAGATACTGTATTCTACTGGTAATGAGGCAGAAGTGATCAATAACTGGAAGATTGCCACTTACTTGGGTCTCAGTTTTTGATCCAGCTGTGTAGATTCCTCTCTTTCTCATTCACAGTCCTGTGAATGAGAAAGAATAAACTGCATGTAACTGTGTGATATTGAAGGGAAATAAGGCATTCTTTCCCCAGCTGTTGAAAATAGTCATCATATATTGCACAGATTTGTGCAGGGTGGATCTGGTGGTGTCATATCCTGAAATGTATTATCGATTTCTGTATTCCACGATTGAGTTCAGTTCCTTAAATTTAAGTGGAGCAGGTTGGTTTTCATTTGGTTTACTATTATAAAATTACTCCCATTCAGTTTTGTATAGACATCTTCAAATAGGGTGAGAGGGAAGACTGTAAAATTTTGCACCATACAGCAGAAGTAATGTTTTTCTGTGAAGATGTAAGGGAGGTTTATGGGCTTCGATATAAAGACTCTGAACTGGGGAGGTTCTGAAAACCCCTAGAGCAGCTCTCAGAGCACTGTGCTGGATGGTGTTTAATCGCTCTATTTACTTTTACTTTTTAATTTACTTTTTGTTGCAGAGTCACACACAATAGAACCATAATCCAAGCGAGACCTGATAAGAGCTCTATAAAGATGGATAAGGGTACATTGATAAGTGCCCCATGACAAGGATGACACACACTGGAGGATATTCAACTTCTTCAAACAGATAGTTCGAAGATAGGCCACATGTGCTTGAAAGTTCAGTTTTCTATCTAGTATCAGGCCAAGAAATTCAACAGTATGAGCAGGAGGAATTGGCACATTATCTTTCGCTCTGGATCAGGATGAAGTGATTGAAATTTGCAGATGTGAGTAGTAGTGGATTTCCATTCAGCGAGATCGTATCCATTGCATAAGGTCCAATTGTATCCACTGCATAACATTAGAGCAATTTGTAGCTGACTTTCGATAGTATTTATACTTTGAGATTGGCAGGATATGGTGAGGTCGTCAGCATACATGTATACTTCAATCGTTTTTGGAAGATCTTCGAATATATCGTTGACCCTAATCGCAAATAGAGTTGGACTCAATATGGAACCCTGTGGGGCACCCTTTTCTTGAATGAGATGCTGACAGCAAATTTTGATATTGGACTTGAAATGTGCATAATTTTAAAAAGTTTTGAATTATTAAAGGGAGGTAGCATCTCAGTCCTAACTGATACATCTTTAATGATACCATGATGCCATGTGGTGTCAAATGCTTTATGAATACCCTAGTTTACCATCACTAGATCTTGTCTCCTGAGGAAGGCATTATGAATGTTGAATTCAATTTATACAATTAAATCGAGAGTGGACCTGTTTTTGGTGATCAGAAAGTAGATTTTCGGAGTCTAGAATCCAGTTGAGCCTCTTATGCACCTTTCAAATATTTTGCCCAAACAGCTTGTCAATGATATTGGTCTATAATTCTGAATTTGAGATGGATCTTTGGCGGGTTTTGGTTTATATTTTCTGAAACGATCTGGTTGTAAAAGAGCAATAATATGCATAGATCAACTTCACATAGATGCTTCAGCATACTGTAGTGAATTCCATCTGGTCCGGCTGCACTAGATGGAGATTTGCTCAGGGATTCTTTCAGCTCAGTGAAACTAAAGGGCTAGTTATACGGAAGTGAGTGACTAATTGAAAAATTCAATTTAATACATTCTTCATTAGTTTTAAAGCGTGGAAGGAGGTCACATAAGAGGCGGAAATATTATAGAAAGATTCTGCTAAAGCATTTGCAATATCAGTAGGAGAGGATAAGTCCTGCCCATTCCATTGTATTATTGGAAGCTGCAATGGTAGAAATTTCCCATTGAGTGCTTATATTTTTGTTAAGTTCAAGGCATAGTTAATCCAGGCATCACATTTTGTTTTTTTTTCTAATTTGTCTTGCTCTGGCTCTGAGTTTTTGAAAACAATTAGGTTGGTGGTAGTTGGTAATTTTTGAAATTGGTTCCAAGCACGGGTTTTTCCTCTTTTAACTTTGGAGCAATCTTCATTCCACCATTGGTTTTGGTGTACCCATTTGTGCTGGTCGGATTTTGGAATGGAAATTTCGGCTGCCAACAATATATGGCTGGTAACATGTTTGGTTAAGTCATCAATATGCTGTTGCTGTACATACCGTTTGTTGAGTAGGACACAAGTAGAATAGTTTTTACAGTCTGCTTTGTGGAAATTCCAAGAAGTACGGGCTTTAGGGAATGACACAACCTGTGTTTGAATCGAACTTATTATAGGAAAATGGTCACTGTGGAATGGATCATTCAGCACCAACCATTCCATGCTTGGAAAAAGAGAAAAGAGAGATTGAACAGATGGATAAGTCTATGGCAGATGTTGTACCTGTAGGTAGTTGAACATGAGTTGGAGAGCCAGTGTTTAATACAGTCAGATTATGATTATCTAGGAATGTTTCAATTAATTGGCTTCTCCTATCCATTGTGGAAGATCCCCACAATGGATGGTGACCATTGAAATCGCTGAGTAAACACAGGAGGTGGCAGTTGTGTTAAAAGGTTGTCAAGACCAGTCTGGGAACAAGGATAATTAGGTGGTACATAAACAGATGCAAGGGTTAATGATATTCCCTTTGCCATCTGAACTGCTACAACTTCTAAGGAGGTTTCTAGTTGGAGATGTCTTGATGGTATGGTAGTTTTGACAAGAATATCTAGCCCTCCACAAGGAGAAGAGTCAGAATCCCTGTCTCGCCTAAACATAGTATAGTTTTTGAATTTCAGTGTAACTTTTAGTGATAAAAATGTTTCCTGTAAGCATATGCCTACTGCATTAGTTTGTATGAGTAAATCATTCAGGTAATCTATATTACTGCATATAGATTGAAGAAGATTGATCTGTTTTTTTTTGAGGTTTCTGTCTGCTTTGTTTTGATTTTTCATTTCTGGTTGTTGTTGTTGATATGGAGGTTTGATGGCGCATAGGCTACTTTGGCCATAATGCGCCTATTCATTTATTATAAAAAGAGATGAAAAAGTTTCATAAATTCAGAATTGATTAAAAAGTCCTGTTTGCTTTATAAAGTTGAAAAATTCGGAAATATCTGCATCATCTCCAATGAGATTCTCTAAAGTTATTGGTCTACGAAGATTAACCAGTGATAGCAGGGTTGAAGTTCTGTCTTGTTCATAGTAAGGGCAGTCAATGAGAATGTGTTTAATACTCAGATTTATATTACAAAGTGGACCCTGTGGCGGGACATTCCCTGTGAGTAAATAAATGTGGATCAGATAAGTATGGCCTATTCTTACCCTTGAAAGGACTACCTCTTCTCGTCTTGATGTGCGGACACTGGAGCGCCAAATTTTTGGATCATGTTTAAATTGAAAGAGTTTATTATTAATTTGAGAGTGCCATATTGCTGTCCATTTTGACAGGCATGCAGCCTGAATGATTAATGCATAATCTGATGGCGGAACAGGGATATCAGTTAAGTCGAAGCTAGTTGGATTTTTTGCGGCTTTATCAGCCAGTTCGTTGCCCAAAATGCCAGAATGAGCTGGAATCCAGCAGAAGGTGACCAGTTGATTGCGTTCTTCAATTTGTAGTAATATGCTTTTTATTTCATCTAGAACAGGGTGTACTTTATCTAAGGGGTTACATAAAGCCAAAATTGAGCTGAGGGAATCAGTGTAAATAACAGATTTTAAAGCACAGTCAGAAGAGAGATTCTGTAAAGCTAGTTTGATTGCATATAATTCAGCTGAGAAGATACTGAATTCAGATGGCAAGGATGCTGAAATAACGGTATTTGGAAACACTGCAGCCGCTCCGACGTTTGAATTAGATTTAGAGCCGTCTGTATAAATTGGAAAAAAGTCAAAGTATCTTTGAGTGTGAGCTTCGTGAAGTTGTTTGATATTTGATGTTTGTAAAATGTTCTTTCCCCATTGAGAGAGGTAAGTGTCACAGGTCGGTATAGGAGGTGGAACCCATGGTGGTTGAATACGAGTTGTTGTCTGTTGTACGGAAAGGATGGAAACATTCCAAATTTGCATCAGTTCAAGAAGGCGAAGTCCAGCTGGCTTTACTATGCTTGGTTTATTTCTGAAAAGGTTTTCTAATGGTGGATTGAACAGGTATGACTGAGTCGGATACATGGCACAGCTTTGTATCTTGACAGCATACTTCAATAACAGTGTCTTCCTACGTAAAGTTAGTGGGGGTTCATGGGCATCAATGTAGAGACTATGTGCTGGTGATGTTCTGAAAGCACCGAGTGAAAGTCTCAAGGCACTGTGTTGAATTGGATCAAGCCAGCGTAATGCACTCAATCTGGCTGAATCATAGATGGGAGCTCCGTAATCAAGACGGGATCTGATTAATGCCCGATATAGCCGAAGCAGAGATGTACGATCTGCGCCCCATGTTTGGGAGGATAAAGCTCTGAGTATATTTAACTTTTTTAGACAGAAAGTACGTACATTTTTTATGTGGTCTATAAAATTTAACTTATTATCAAATGTTAATCCTAGAAATCTGATGCTATTAGTGACCGGGATGGAGACATTATAAATTTGAAGTTCAGGATCCGGATGAAGTTTGCGCTGTCTACAAAAATGGATGGCAACTGTTTTCTGCTGCGAGAGTCGATAGCCATTGAGGCTGGCCCACTGTTGTATTTTATTAAGTGATATCTGTAGCTGTCGTTCAATACACCTCATGTTTTGGGAATGGCAGGAGATGAAAAGATCATCTGCATAGAGGTAGGTCTCAACTGTATTTGGAAGCTGATTGGTGATGGAATCTATTCTAAGAGCAAACAAAGTGGCACTCAGTACTGATCCCTGTGGTACTCCTTCTTCCTGTATAAATGTTTTAGAGAGGGCATGATGGTACTGAACTTGAAACGATCTAGTACGTAGGAAGTTCTGGACAAATATAGGAAGGTTGCCTCGCAGACCAAGAGAGTAAAGATCACTGAGTATGCCATGCCGCCAGGTAGTGTCAAAAGCCTTCTCGATATCTATTGAAACCATTACAAGATGTTCACGTTTAACAAAGGCATTTCGAATGGCGAATTCAGCCTTGACCATAAGATCTAAGCATGACCTATTTTTACGAAAGCCATATTGGCTATGGCTCATTAGATGTTGTGACTCAATGATCCATACAAGTCTTCTGTGGACAATTTTTTCAAGGATTTTGCTCAGACAGCTTGAGAGAGAGATCGGTCTATAGCTATAGGGGTTAGTTGGATCTTTTCCAGGTTTTAGGAATGCCAAAACAGTAGAGTGATGCCAAGAAGTTGGAAAAACATTTTCTAAAAAATATGATTGTAAAAAATCAGAAGCAGGCTTAAAGCTTTGTCATCGAGATGTTGAAGCATGACATAATAAATCCCATCTGGCCCGGCAGCACCATTTTGGGCTGTTCTAATGGCATGCAGAAGTTCAGAGTGTTGCAGAGGTTTGTTATATGGAAGAGTACGTGCGGTTTGAAATTTTATGGCATGCTTTTCTCTAGTTTTTTTAATTCGTTGGAATGACGAAGAATATGCTGATGCCGCTGATATTTCAGCAAAAGTATTGCCCAAAGCATTAGCAATATATAAGGAACTAGATAGATCTTGCCCTTTCCAGGAGAGGATTGGAGAAGGTATAGTAGGAAACTTACCAGATAACTGCCTAATTTCTTTCCATATAGTTTTCGGATCAGTGTTTCTGTTAAAGGTCGATGCAAAACGGGTCCAGGATTCTTTCTTGGCTTGCCTTTGTACAAATCGTGCTTTTGCTCTTAGCTTCTTATAATTAATGAGATTGTTTGTGGTTGGACATTGCCGAAATAAATTCCAGGCTTTGATTTTTGCTTTCTTTGCTTTTGTGCATTCGTCATTCCACCAGTAATTATAATGCTTGCGACCAGGGGGATTTGATAGTGGTATTGTGTCCTTGGCCACTTTTAGGAGATGTGATGTGATGTAATCTGTTACATTGTCAATATTCTGGAGCTGGATTTTTTCCTCGTCAAGAGAGATTGATGATCGAAATTTTGTCCAGTTTGCACGAACAAATTTCCATTCCTGCGGAGTTTGTTTGGAGGAGACTGTGATATTAAAAAATTGCATATGATTGGAAGGTGGTCACTGCCCATAGGATCATTAAAAACATACCACTCTATGGTTGGGAGGAGTATTGGAGAACAAATTGAGAGATCAATTGCTGAGGTGTGTCCAGTTGGGAGTTGTATGTGAGTGTGCGCACCAGTATTGAGTAAGGTGAGGTTTTGTGACTCTAGAAAGCTTTCAACGAGTCGACCACGTGTGTCTAGTTTAGGACCACCCCATAAGGGGTGGTGCCCATTAAAATCCCCTAATATACAGAGAGTATGGTTTGGTGGTAGGTATATTGAGACCAGTGTTATTGAAATATGGAGAGTTATATGAACAGCAACAGCTTCTATGTCAGTTTGAAGTGGAATATGTTTAGTTCGGATCTTTGAATTTATTAAGATTGCTACACCACCGTGGGCAGCATTTGCTGTATTACGATCTCTTCGATAAAGACAATAGTTTTTTATTGAAGGAGAAATTTGCGAGGTTAGGTAGGTTTCCTGAAGACAAAGGGCAACTGGAGAATATCAGTTAATTAGATCACAGATATCATCTGTGTTGCAACGAAAGCCTCTGCAATTCCATTGTAAAATAGAAGGCATTATTTGTGTTTAATTGTTGGAGATGTATCTGACTGCTTTTTGAAGGTTACTGGCTTATGACGTTCTAATTTAGATTTATCTTTTTTGGAGAAAACTGGCCGACCTGTGTCCATTTCTTCTTCTGCATGGAGTTCTAGAAGGGGATCTTCCTGTATGGGTGTGCCATCTGTGTCCATGGTTGTATCTTGAAAATTTTTTACTACATTTGTGTTTAAACTATGAGATATGGTATCTATGACTGGAGCAGGAGATGCCACTGGTATTGTCAGAGGAGTATTATTTGCCTGGTCAGAGAACTTGGATTGTTGCTTAGAAAGAACATTTCTAGCTCAGTCAGAAATTGATTTGTTAGTGGGAACTGTTACATCAGTTTGAGTGGAGACTGTCTGAAATTTTTTTACAGCATTGGCATAGGTCATATTTTTGGTTATAGTAGGAGCTACTAATTTTCTCGCTTCTGGGTAACTTACTTTGTTCTCAACCTTGTATTTTACTATTTTTTTCTCCGTTCTCCACTTTTCACATGTCTTTGAATATGCAGGATGGTCACCTTTGCAATTTGGGCAGGTCATTTTTGTAGCTGTACAGTTACTTTGTATGTGATCTGAGGATCCACAATTAGGCCAGACAGGAACTCCTCTGCATACAGTTTGTGAGTGGCCATACATTTGGCATTTGTAACACCTTAAAGGGTTTGGAATGTAAGGTCGGATGCGGTAAAGTAAATAACCTGCTTTTACAGAGGAGGGTAAGTTGGGTGTATTGAAGGTGAGGATAATATTTCTTGTAGGTGTCAGTTGATTATCTTTTTTAGTCATTATTCTTTTTGCTTCAATTACATTCTGTCCCTGCAGTTCTTGGGTTATTTCTTCATCGGTGACATTCAGTAAGTCCCAACTGGATATCACACCCTTTGATGAATTTAGGGTTGTGTGTGGAGATATTTTAACTGGAATTCCAGCAAAGCTTGTGAGTTGTAACAGCTTCTCGGAATGTCTGTGGTTGGTGGTTTCTACTAGTAAGTCTCCTGATTGCAGTCTCTTCACCATCTTGGGAGATCCTGCAATATCCTCCAGATGTTTTTGTATTACAAACGGAGACAATTTATTCATGGGCTGACTAGTAAGGGAGTGGATGATTAAGAACGACGGGCAAAGTTGCTCCATCCGATCAGTCTTTTGTCTCTTTGGATTATCGTTCTCAATATCCTCATGGTCTGTATTATCCATGATTGCTCCTTTTAGCCCTTGGCAAGTGGACTTACTTGCCAAGATTTCCGGCCCCGCCACGGGGAGGCAGGTTGTTATGTTATTTTAGTTTTTAGGGGCATTAGCAACTAAGGCCATATTGCTCCGAGATATGCGGTGGTCATTCCCTGACCTTTCCGCATCCTCCGTATTTGGTGGTGACGGGCTCGAACCCTGGTCTAATCAAGAAGCGTGTGGGGAGGCAGGAGCAGTGCCGCTAGGAGGCCAAGCGGTTAAAGTGTTAGTTGATTAGTGACCTAGAAAAAGAATAAAAAGAAAGGTGGCTTTTCTTTCTCTGTTCTAACTTGTGGCTTTTCAAGTGTAGAACGGTTTTAAAAAAATAAGGCTTTAGATAAACGTATAAACTTAAAAATAACTTTAATCGCCTTTGAAGAGCTCTTTATAATCTCACAGATATCGCTTGGCCTCGAAATACGCTTGGCACCCGGGGCCTTTCATTTCTGGGAAAGGTTGGGCATCCAATATCCATGATATATCATCAGCATGTAATTCTAGTACTGTGTCATCATCCTCTGACTGAACCTCCATTTCCATGTTGCTATAGTGTGGTTTAAATTTCTTCTGGTTTTCAACGCTAAGAGATTTTGCTGTTTTGGGCAATGTTGAGATGGCATCAATTGGGATACCGATTGGCATATTGCTGGTTTCATTGACTGTGCTAATGTGCATCTTATTGCTTGTTTCACTGACTGTGCTAATGTGCATCTTATTGCACGTTAGCACAATTTTGGCCCAGGTGGGAAAGGAAATGTTTGGTTCTATAGAGACATCTGTTTGAGTTGCAGCTGACCGGCTGTTTTTAGTGACCAATGTGTATGATAGGCTAGTTATAGTCAACAGTATTTGCTTCCTTGCTTCAGGGTATATGACTTTATGCTCCACCTTATATTTCTGAATTTTTTTTCCTGTTTTCCAAAGGTCACATGCTTTAGAAGCAAGATGGTTTCCTTTACAGTTTGGACAAGTAAGAGTGGAAGCTGTACAGTCTCCTTGGGAATACCCCTTAGAGCCACAAACAGGACACACACAGTATTGCCTCAGCATGCAATCTGAGAATGGCCATACTTCTGGCACTTAAAGAAGCGAATGGGATTTGGGATGTAGGGTCGAATCTTGCAGTTTAAATAACCTGCTTTAACAGAAGATGGAAGAGTCGGAGTACTAAATGTCAATATGGACCTGGTTGGTAGTACGTTGCCATCTTTTTTGGTCATTATTCTCCATGCATGAGTCACTTTTTGTTCCCTAAGTTCTTGTATTATCTCTTCTTCAGATACGGATAGTAAGTCCCATTCGCTGATAACGCCTTTTGAGGTGCTTGGAGTGTTATGGGGCATAACTGACACTGGAATAGTGTTAAATGATATTAATTTTAACAGCTTCTCTAAATGAGTTGTCTTAGAAGAGTGAATTAGAAGGTATCCAGATTGGAGACGGTTAACCATTTTAGGAAATCTACAAACCGCTTTTAAACATTTTTGAATTAGAAAAGGCGATAGTTTGCCAACACGTTGCATGGATAATGAGTGCATTATAAGAAATGCTGGCACGTCTTTATTCTGATTTTCCGCCCATAGTCGCTTTGGATGATTGGAGTCATGGTCGATGTCAGGAATTTCTGATCTTGAGCTCGAGGGCTCTAAAGGTGGATAATTACTTATATCCATGGTAACTCCTTTTGGCCCTGGGCGTTTGTTTTTACCACCCATGTTACTGGCTCCACTGTGAGGAGGCAGGAGCAGTGCCTGGTATGACCAAGCGTAAAGTAATAGGTGTTAGTAATAGAACTATCAGTAAAAGAAAGGTGGCTTTCCTTTCTTGCCCTATACAAGTACCTTCGTAACAAGAGCTGTGATTAAATAAATATACTGCTTAACGAGAGGAACGTAAAAACACTATAGATCACTTTTAGGAAATCGCACTTAAAGCACAGAAAAATTACTTATTCTAAATCGCTTGGCACCCAGAGCCCATGGGGAGATGAAGTTGTTGGCATAGTTTTTATTGGTGACACACAGCTGGGTGTGAAATATTATGAATTACTTCACATTAATACATTTAATTGGTTAAAATTTTCTGCAAACATCGAAGCATGACAAAATCTTTGGTTCCAGACACAATGGCACATCATGATTCAGTGGGTAGATTCAGTAGATATGATGCATATTTAAGGGTTGGATATTAAGTAGATTCAGTGAGTATGATGTAAGAGTTGGATATCAAGGGTAAGAGTATCAAATCCACGTGTTACAAGTTACAACTCCCCTGAACGAGAAGTTTTTTAGCCATATTTAGCCGCTTATTGAATATTTTTTACATCAAATTATTTTTTGTAAGTAGCTTATAGACCTAGTAAGGATCGTTAATTTATTCTGAATCGAGACAGCGAGATTTGAAAGTTAATTAATACTTAAGTGTCCATAGATTACCGTTCGTAAATTCCCGCCTTTGTCTTTGTCATACGATCGTTATATATCGAACCTAGATAGCATTAGCATAGTATAGGTTATAATATTTTCAGCGATCGGTAAAATCTATTAAACTTGAACTTCGTTGGCATTTAAATTGCACTTTTAACTAAATACATATACCGACTTAGATTACACACGTAACATAATTAATTAATACATAACTGATAAGGAAGTTATATAAAGGGAACTCGGAGACAGTTAATACTTGACACTAAAAATATATATATATATACCATTATAACTGTGATGGAAGATAAGTTAGGGTTATAAACTGAAATTGAAATTTTATTTAAATTAAAAGTAATCATGACTCAGACCAGAGCAGCAAAACAAAAAACTCAAGCTAATGGAAGTGATGTGGCTCAGAGGAGAACTGAGGGGGGCAGTTGCCTTCTGAATCACAGCCTTCTAAAATGCACAGCTTGCATGATGTTTGTGGAGCAATCAGGTACGGGACATGAAATTGCCATGAGGGGATGTCTTTGTGTGTGTGCGCGATGCAACGAGTGTATCGAAATCAGGCAACAACTCAGCGTTCTTATGGGCCTATATGAGAGCTTGAAGGACAGGGTGGATACCCTCGAAGGAACTAAATTGAGGGGCCCATCAAGCTCTCAGCTGCCCACATCAACGCCAGAGCTTGCACTTGGTCATCGTGAAACACAGCGGCAACCCCCAAGGCAGAATGCGCTGGTCCCAAAGGAACTAGTAGTTGTTGGTGACTCTATTGTCAGGGAAACGGGGAACAAGCTTTGTAAAAAGGATAGGTGGAACAGGACCAGAGTATGTCTGCCAGGGGCAAAGGATGATGACGTTGTAGAGCAGATATCATCTTTTAAGGGCACAAAAGGTGATATAGTTGTACACGTTGGCACTAATGATATCAAGAGTAGGAGACCGGCAGAATTGCTTAACAAGTACAGGTCACTGTTGAAAAAAAGCCGTGAAATAGAGTTGAATTTGAAAGTGTCTGCAATTCTGCCCAGACACGATAGGAGGGAGTATATGATGAGAGCCTTGTCGATCAATTTGGCCCTGGAAAGATTGTGCAAGGCTCAAGGGGTAGAATTTTTTTCAGCCTGGACTGTACTTGTACAGGGATGGGATACACTTAAATAGAAAGGGTGCAAGAATATTTGCTGATGCTATCGAGGCAGTGTTAGGTGGGTCGGAAAACTGCTAGCTTGGGGGGATACAAAGACGAATAGATTAATAGTAGCCACTGGCAGAGGTGAAAGAGATTCTTGCACTACTTCTATTGGAATGAGCAGAAGCCTGAAAAACAATATTCAGGATATTTCAGAGACTGCTGGGAGTCATTGCGGTACAAGTAAACACATGGGTTGTGTTAGGGTAGCTAAGAATAAAAATAGGTGCATGTATACTTGCGTGTACACCAATGCTAGGAGTTTAGTAAATAAATTTGATGAATTTGAGGTATTGCTCAAAACATCAAAGGCAGATATTGTTGGGATATCAGAGACTTGGTGTCACACAGATATAAGGAATGCAGAACTAGAATTTGGGGAGTACAATGTCTACAGAAAGGATAGACAGGATAGGAAGGGAGGAGGGGTTATGCTATTAGTTAAGAAATACATAAAATCCAAGGAAGTGAAGCCAGTGGACAGCGCTGGACAGTGCAGTGTCGAGTCAGTTTGGTGTGACATAAGCATTGGGAGATCAAAATTGAGAGTAGTAGTGTGCTATAGGCCTAATGACTCTGATGAGTATAATAAGAAACTGTACAGGGAAATAGAGTGGGCCAGTAAATCAGAGAGTCTTATAATGGGAGATTTTAATTTCCCCGATATTGACTGGAGTTTGGGGGCTGGTCACTCACACACTAGCAAGGCTTTTGTGGATTTATTGGATTATTGTTTTCTACATCAGCATGTTCGGGAGGCAACTAGAGGTAGGAATACTCTTGATTTGATTATCAGCAGTGATTCTTCATGCATTAAGAATCTGCAGATAAATGAACCACTAGGTGGCAGTGATCACAGTGTGCTGAAGTGGGATTTACTCAAAGAGGTAACTACCATTAGGGGTAAAGGGAAGGGTTATAGTTTTCGTAAAGGCGACTACGATGGACTGAGACAGTATTTAAATTCTATACAGTGGGACCAACTGATGATGTTACCAACAGCAAATGCAAAATGGAAAGCATTCAAAGAACTTATCTTGGAAGCTACTAGGCTTTACATACCAACTACGAAATATTGTTCAAGGTTTAGGCCTAAATGGATGTCAGATGAACTGATGAGGCATATGGCAGAGAAGAAACATGCATGGGATACATACAAATTAACACATGACACAGAAGCCTATGATAGATACAAGTTGATCTGTAACCAAGTTACAAAGGAGGTTAGGCAGGCGAAGGCAGAGTACGAGAAATCTTTGGCAAGGGATGCAAAGGAAAACAGCAAAGAGTTCTTTAATTATGTAAACTCTAGAAGGAAGGAGATGAATCAGATTGGTCCACTTGATATCGATGGGTCAACTGTTGATGATCCTGCTCAGGTAGCTAACAAACTAAATGAATATTTTGCATCGACATTCACACGAGGAGTTATTTAGCGAGGGGAAAGCCAGAGGTGTATTCAACTCCAGCAGTAAGCTAGAGAATCTTGTAATAACTGAGAGTAAAGTGGAGGAGAAACTGTTGAAGATAAATACAAGAAAGGCACCCGGGGTGGATGGGATCTATCCAGTTATATTAAAGGAGGCAGCAGAGGAAGTAAGCAAACCCTTAGCCATAATTATGAGTGCTTCCTTGGACTCAGGTGAGGTACCCGCAGACTGGAGATGTCCAAATGTGACCCCAATTCACAAAGGAGGATCAAAGGCTGACACAAGCAATTATAGACCTGTGAGTTTAACTTCTATTCCAGGAAAATTAATGGAGGCACTAGTTAAAGAAGCACTGCAGGATCATTTAGACAAGACTTCAGTTATAGCTCCGACATAGCATGGTTTTTTTAAGGGGAAGTCTTGCCTGACCAATTAGATTGGATACTATGATGCAGTCACAAAGGAACTGGATGCAGGGAATAACTTTGATATTATATACTTGGATCTTAGAAAGGCTTTTGATACTGTTGCACATGGAAGACTTCTGCACAAATTGGAGCAGTGTGACACTTGAGGCAAATTCCTGCTGTGGATAAAGGGGTGGCTGAGGGGGAGAAGACAGAGAGTGGTAATCAATGGACACTGCTCATCGTGGACTAATGTTATTAGTGGAGTCCCTCAGGGCTCAGTGTTGGGTCCATTATTGTTTTCTGTATTCATAAATGATATTGATGATGGTATATCAAGCTCAATGTCGAAGTTTGCAGACGATACAAAGGTAGGCAGGGTTGTCAAGGACACTACTGACACTATGTTGCTGCAACAGGATCTGGAAAGGTTGAGCAGATGGGCTGAGAGGTGGCAAATGAAGTTTAACATTGACAAATGTAAAGTACTACACATGGGAAACGGCAACCCCAGAGCAACATATCAACTCTGTAGTACTACACTGACAGTGGTAGAGAATGAAAGGGACCTGGGGGTGGTTGTGCAGGCAGACATGAAGTTCTCTGAGCAGTGCAGATGGGCTGCAAGAGTAGCTCATGGTGTATTGTCCATGATATATAGGAATTTTTCTAGCAGGGATAAGGAGGTGATTATTCCCTTGTATAAGGCAATGGTCAGGCCACACCTAGAGTACTGTATACAGGTCTGGAGGCCTCATTTCAAGAAGGATGTAGAGCTGCTGGAACGAGTACAGAGAAGGGCAACAAGATTAATGAATGGAACAAAGGGGTGCTCTTATGAAGAAAGGCTTAAGTTTTGCAAATTACAGTGTCTGGAGACTAGGCACCAGCGAGGTGATCTGATAGAGGTGTATAAAGCATTGAATGGTTTGAGCATGCTCAATGCTCATGGGATTCTTTCTCTCGCTCAGAATAATCACCTGAGAGGGCATAAATTCAAATTGAGGAAAGTCAGATGTAGGATAGACGTGCGGAAATTTGCCTTTAGCAGCAAGCGGTTGGTTGGTGGAACAGAATTCCATCCCTTGTCGTGGAAGTTGATAGCCTAGATAAGTTTAAGGCTCAGCTGGAGAGGTATTTTGAACGAACAGAGGGGTGAAGTGGAAGTGGTTTTATTTTTATTTTTTTTTTGGCTAATGCTGCATAAGCTTGCTTTCTTGCATCAAATGCCTCTACTAATGCTAATGCTAATATTCAGTAGATTCAGTGGGTTGATGCATATTTAAGGGTTGGATAGGATATGGTGGTAATGTGTCTTGGCCACCAAGTTCTCTTGATGTCCCTTCTTTAGACTTTCTTTTCAGTTTCATTAAAGAAAAAGTGTAGGAAACTACTGGCAAATTCAGACGACCTCAAAAGGAGAACATAATGCACATGCTAAAATTCGTGAAACTGCTGCTTTCCATCTAATTGTTTTTTTTTTTTTTTTAAAGGTAATTCTTTTGAATGTTATTTATTTTGCCATTATTTGGAAGAAGAGATGTAACATGTAAATGCTGGTGTACAGCTAGCTGTTTGCAGGACTGGCCCCAAAATTTGTGGAACCCCAGTTCAAGAATTACTTGTGGGGCCCTGTGGTCCTGTGCAAAAATAAATATGGGGTATTTTTGTAATAGTGATTTTTTAAAATTTTACAGTATTCAAATTTCAAATTTTACAGCTCTTGAAATGACGATAATGTGGGTAACTAGATATTAAGACAGCAGAGTCTCATTGACAGAAATGCAGAAAAGACATGGATGATATTATTATTTAGACCATATGCATGTGGGGCCCTGTTTGACATGCTTGTGGCCAGCCCTGGCTCTTCGACACAGTGCTAAGTACATCTATCGAAAAGGAAACATTATATATATATTGTGTTTGTTTGCTTTTTATTTGGAATAAAATTGATTTATGTTCATTTCACAAGTACACTAAAGATGTTTATAGACTAACACGATGGGAGAAACTTTCTTGTTGAGGAAAAAAGCAGTTAATTAAGCAAAATTTAAATTTTAAAATCCATATTCTAAACAGCAATACTTAATAAAATTTTAACATCATATTTAAAAATATCAGCCCAAATATGAAAAAATTAGTCCCCACAACAAACAGCTTAAACCTAAAAACAAGAGAGTAAATCTGCATTTTAATTGACACATCTTGTTGTGTGTGTAATGTATTAGATTGTACTTATAGCCAATTGATGAGCATGTAAAGCTCACAACAGAACTTTTGTGGTCAGAAGTACAAAGCCAGCAATTATTCAGTGAACATGAACAACCAGATGTATTTGTATTATAGCATGGTTACTGAGTTAAAGCCCTGGGTTTAATGATAAAAATATGTTAGCCAAATTGAAAAGAAAAAAAAAAAAAAAAACTTACCTCAAGCTTTCTTAAAAAAGCACGTATCTTGCTCAATGTTATATACTCAGCAAGTTTTCCACATTCTTTTGCTTGTTCAGGTAGTAAAAAACCAACAAAATCATTAACAAGAGGTGGATGATCTTCGAGGATTGCTTTGATATCTTCATACAGCTGGGGGGGGGGGGGGGGGTGGAGAATTAATTCCGATCATTCTTTTATTAAAAATTAATTTAGCGCACAATACATACATAATAATACCAGCAGCAGCTAATGTACACTTTTAAAAATATACTGGTTACTTCCTAGAATTATTATAACATATTTAGAAGCCAATTAAAAAAACCACACTTGCATTGAGCATATTTTTTAAAGAAAACTATCAACTGTACAATGACAAACAAAGCTATATTCTCTGAAAGTCAAAATGCTATCATTTATCTTTCCAACTTTAAACGTGAAGAGTGATTGAAAATGCACGTAATCTAAACTGTAAGTGTTAATTCATCATCCACAACATAACATTTTAATTGCTACAGTAGCTGAATTGGCCATCCAAGTGCTGTTTATATATATGTTATATATAAGTTTAGTTGTTGTTATTTGGTTTTTAGGAGCATTAGCAACTAAGGCCATATTGCTCCAGGGATATGCGGTAGTCATTCCCTGACCTTTCCGCATCCTCCGTATTTGGTGGCCATGGGTTCGAGCCCCGGTTGGTTGGTTTAAATGGAAGTTTATTGGCACAAGGGCAACTAAGGCCAAATTGCGCCTGTCACAGTAATTCTGCAAATGATTTTTTTTCCAGTCATATGTCAGATAAGTTCATATAAATGAATTTGTTTTAAAAAAATTAAATAAATCGGATAAATTTGCGTCATCACTTAGAATATGGTTCATCTCTAATGAATTGTTTTGGGTTAAAACCGATTTAAAATTTGTTCGTCGAGCAGCATGATTGTAGGGACACTCGAGGAGAATGTGTTTCACTGTAAGTAGGGCGGAACAATGACGATAGTGAAGAGGTTCATCACCTGTCAACAAATGGAAGTGGGTCAGATGGGACTGCCCAATGCGTGTCCTTGCAAGGACAACCTCTTCTCGTCTGTTTAATCGTGAACTAGATTTCCAGTATTGTGGCTTTTTCTTTATTTGGAAAAGTTTGTTATGGGTCTGTTGCTGCCATACTGATGTCCACTGCTCAATACATAACTGTTTTATGATGAGTTTACAGTCCATATAAGGAACTGAGGCAAGTGAAGACACAGGGCTGACTGGATTTTTTGCTGCTTGATCTGCTTTTTCATTTCCCTGGATTCCAGCATGCCCAGGAATTCAGAGGAATCTTACGTCTGTGTTATGCTCTGTGAGATTAATTAACTCTTCTCTGATTTCTTTCAGGATAGGGTGAGAGTTTGGACATTTATGTTGTAAAGAAGTTACTGCACTCAAGGAATCGGTATAGATTATTATCTCTTCATTAGACCTGTTGTTGATGTGTTCAATAGCCATTTTTATTGCAAGAAGTTCAGCAGTGTAAATACTGCAACTTGGGAAAAGTTTTTCAGAGATTGCACAAGTGGGAAGATTCCCACAAGTGGGAAGAACTACTGCAGCGCCTACATCTGTATCAGATTTGAATCCATCAATATATATTTGCAGACAGTGTTTGTTTGCTGATGCATGAGCTAAATGTAGCTGTTGTATATTTTCATTGTTCAGCGCCTGTTTTCCCCATCCTCCGTATTTAAAAGTGGACCATGGAGTCTCTATTTCTCCGGTATCTTAGTGGAAAAATTTCGAGTGGGATACTCCAATACTGAGCAACATACTTCAATCTGATTCCAGCAGGTTTATTTTCATTTGGTTTATTCCTGTAGAAATTTATATGAAAGATGGGTTAAAGACATAAGGACAGATAGGATGTGAGGGCATACTCTGAAGTTTTGCAGTGTACGTATGCAGCAGCATCTGCCTTCCTAAGGATAATGGAAGTTCATGTGCGTCAATATATAGACTATGCTCTGGAGATGTTCGGAAGGCACCTAGAGCTATTCTAAGTGCATTGTGTTGAATGGTATTTAGGGACTATAATGCTGACTTTCTAGCTAAGTCATATATGGGTGCACCATAGTCTAGTCTGGATCAGATTATGGTTTTATATAAGTGAAGAAGGGAGTATCGGTCAGCTCCCCATGATATTGCAGAAAGAACTCTAAGGATATTCTTTTTTTTTTCAAACAAATACTTCGTACATGCTGTATGTGTTTCAGGAAGTTTAATTTCTTGTCCAAGATTAAACCTAGGAATTTAATATTGTCATTGACTGGAATAGCACGATTTCCCAGGCGCAATTCAGGATCAGGGAGCAGTTTTCGTTTCTTGCAGAAGTGTATAGCAAATGTTTTCTGAGGAGATAGTCGGAAGCCATTTTGTAACATCCATGATTGCGTTTTGTTTATTGACAGTTCGAGTTTCCTTTCAAGGGAGAACATATTTTGCGAGTGACTGGATATGGTGAAATCGTCAGCATAGAGATAAGTTTCTACTGAATTCACGATGGTTGTTGTTAGAGTGTGTATTCAAACTGTGAAGAGTGTGGCACTGAGGACTGACCCTTGTGGGACTCCTTCCTGTATGCAGATTTTCGAGAGTGCACTTTGATAACGAACCTTAAAGGTTTGATATTCGAGAAAGCTCTGAATTAATGATGGTAAGTGTCCCCTTAGTCCTAGGGCATGTAAGTCACGAAGGATGCCATGAGGCTATGTGGTTTCAAAGGCTTTCTCTATATCTAAGCTCACCATGACCAAATTTTCGTTCTTTATGAATGCATTTCGCACATTTGCCTCAGCCTTTATCATAAGATCTAGGGTAGACCTGTTTTTATGAAATCCAAACTGATCGTTGTTCATAGTAGTGTGAGTTTCAAGATACAAGGTGAGGCGACTGTGTACCATTTTTTCCAGAGTCTTACCCAGACAGCTAGCAAGTGAGATTGGTCTATAATTATGCGGGTCTGATTGGTCTATAATTATGCGGGTCTGATTGGTCTTTTTCTTGTTTTGGAATGGGTAGAACAACAGAATGTCTCCAGGAATTGGGAAAATAATTTGCAACAAATATTCGGTTGAAAAGTTTTAGGAGAGAGTAACGAGTTTTCTCATTTAGATTCTTTAACATTAGGTAGTATATGCCGTCTGGACCAGGTGCACTATTGGCTGAATTTTTTAAGGATTCTTCTAATTCATACATGGTTAGTAGTTTATTATAAGAGAGGGCTGACTTCATTCTGAAATTTATTTTATATTTTCCAGTTATTATTTTGGCTTTTAGGAAAGTTGGATCACATGCGGTTGAGGCAGAATGGTGAGCAAAAGATTCCGCGAGGATGTTTGCAATATCCTCTGGAAGGGTTATCTCCTGTCCTTTATAGACGATGATTGGGAAAGGAATTGATGGAAACTTACCAGTAAAGCATCTTATTTTCCGCCAGATTAGTCCTGCACTTGTGTCTTTAGTGACAGATGAAGCAAAACGAATCCAAGATTCCTTTTCAGCTTTTCGCCAGGTGTAACGGGCATGGGCTTTTAGTTTCTTGTATATAATGAGATTAGCAGTGGTTGGATTCTTTCGAAACTGATTCCACGCCTTGTTCTTCTCTCTCTTAACAGTGTTACATGCTGAATTCCACCAATTGTCTTTGTGTTTGGATCCTTTATTTGAAGTTTGAGGAATGGTAGTAGCAGCAGCTGTCAACATTTGTTCTGTGATGTGTTTAATGGCGTTATCTATGGAGTGATGTTGGATAATATCATCCTCTAGTGTAATACTGGATGCATATTTATTCCAATCAGTTTTTGAGAATTTCCATTTAGATCGAATGAGCTTACAGATTATAGGAAAATGATCACTATTTAATGGGTTCTCTGAGACTCTCCAATTGAAGTCTGGAAATAATGTGGGTGAGCATATCGACAGGTCTATAGCAGAGGTTGAGCCTGTTGGGAAATGGACATAGGTGTGGGAGCCTGTGTTAAGCAGAATGAGATTATTCTTTACAAGAAAAGCCTCTATCGTGCGTCACCGGTTGTCTGTCTGCAAAGATCCCCATAACTGGTGATGCGCATTAAAATCGCCCAACAGGCAGAAAGGAGAGGGTAGCTGTAGGATAAGGTCTTTTAGTTCATTTATCGAGCAGTTCTGATTTGGTGAGATATATATTGATACAAGTGTAAGTGTTTGTACCAAGAGCAAGGCGTATTGCAACAACTTCTAAAGTGGTCTGTAGAGGAATACGTCTAGAAGGGATTTTACTGTCAATCAGTATAGCTACACCACCATGTGGAGAGATCCTGTCATGCCTGAATATTGTATAGTTTTTAACTGAAAGTGTCACTTGCGGAGAAAGATTAGTTTCTTGTAGACGACTTGTGGATGATGCTGATTTATCAAATCGTGAATATTGTCTATGTTGCTACGGAGGCCTCTACAATTCCATTGAATCAACTGATCCATTATTTAGTTTTTGAAGTAGGTGTTTCTGACTGTTTTTTAGAGCCAATCTGTTTATGGTGTTCCAATTTTATTTTATCTTTTCTAGGGAAAGTGGGTTGTGCAGTATCCATGTCTTCTTCAGCAATGATTTCTGAAACGGTTTCATCATTATGAGTTTTGTCATCGATTTCCATATCTGCGGTTAGAATCTTTTGAGGTTTAATATTTCTCAGACTCTCAGTATCTGAGTGTGATGGAGTAATAGTTGGTGGTACGGTGACTGGGGTATTATTTGCTTGGTCTTTTACATGTTCTTTAGGGGACTCCAGCGGACTCGATAGGACAGCTCGTGCCCAGTTGGAAATGGATGTAGCTGGTGGTATGGACACTTCAGATTGAGTTCCTTCCGATTTGTATTTTTGTTGTTTGTTATTTGGTTTTTAGGAGCATTAGCAACTAAGGCCATATTGCTCCAGGATATGCGGTGGTCATTCCCTTAACCTTTCCGCATCCTCCGTATTTAGTGTGTTGCGGCTGCATATGTGAGTTTCGGTACTGAGAGTAAAACTTGTTTCCTTGATTCCTGGTAAGTCACTTTATTTTCTATTTGTACTTTTGTATCTTCTTTCCAGTTTTCCAGGTTTCACAGATTTATGAGTAAGCTGGATGGTTACCTTTACAGTTTGGACATACTGATGTTTGTGCTGGGCAGTCCGTCTGTGTGTGTTCCTTAGATCCACAGTTTGGGCACACTAAAACCCCTCTACACACTGTTTGAGCATGGCCAAATTTTTGGCTCTTAAAGCACCTGAGAGGATTGGGGATATAAGGTCGGATATGGCAGTTCAGATATCCAGCTTTAACTGTAGCTGGAAGGATTGATGTTGAAAAGGTCAGTATAACACTGTGACTGGGAACTAATTCACCGTCTTTCTTGATTTTAATTCGCTTTGCTTGTACAACTTTTAGGTCTTGTAGCTCTTGGACTAATTCTTCTTCGGTAACATTTATTAAGTCCCATTCAGACAGCACTCCTTTGGATGAATTTAGGGTGGCATGTGAAGTTACTGTGACAGGAATATTCACAAATTTTGAGATTCTTAGTAGGGCTTCAGAGTGCCTACTATTCATAGTCTCTATAAGTAGATCTCCAGAGCAGAGTCTTTTCACCGTTTTAGGTGGTCCAGCAGTATTCTCGAGACATTTCTGTATAAGAAATGGAGAAAGTGCACCTACTGGTTGACTTGTTTGGGAATATATAATTATTATTATTATTATTAGCCATATGATCAAGGAAGCCTGAGGCTTATGCTGCACTAGGCAAAAAAAAAAAAAAAACCCTCTGAATCACCCCGAGAGAGAGAGAGAGAGAGAGAGAGAGAGAGAGAGAGAGAGAGAGAGAGAGAGAGGAGAGAGAGAGAGAGAGAGAGAGAGAAGCAAAAGGGAATCATCAAGAAAAAGAAGAATGATGATATCCAGCTCAGGACCCTGAGTGTGCCAAGCCCATACTCACCAGATGTGAGCCCCTGGGGTTAATAAGAAACAGTGGTGTTTCCTTTTTGGATCCTTCTGTTCTTTGTCTCTTGGGGTGGGAAGTGTCAAAGTCAGTTTGGTCTGTCCTTGAATAAGTTGAGGCATGAGGCTCAACAGTTGGATTACGGACTTCGTGATCCATGTTAGCTCCTTTTAGCCCTTGGCAGAGAACCTTTTCTGCCAAGGTTACCGGCCTCGCCATGGGGAGACAGGAGCAGTGCTGCTAGAGTGACCAAGCGGTGTAAGTTAGGGTGTTAGTTTTAAGGAAAATAAAAGATAGGTGGTTTTCCTTTCTGTAACCTACTTACAAATTGTAAGAATAAGTTAATGGTAAATTACCTTAAACGTAAGAAAAACTTTCGAAAATTAACAAGAACTGTCGCACTGAGAAGACGCTTTGTAAATCGCTCAAAGAATCGCTTGATCACAATAATGCTTGGCACCTGGGGCCTCGAGCCCCAGTCTAATCTAGAAGCATGTGTTACGCACTGCTGCTCCTGCCCACCTGGCTATGGAGGCGCCATATATAAGTTAAGATATAATAATATATATTATAATATTTAATGTTAGTATAACATATAATATCGGTGTAGATACACCAAAGTTTACCCATAAGTTTTAACTACGTACATAGCGTAAAGGCATCATTTTAATTGTACCTCATACTGTGGGTGCCTTCACAACGAGATAGCTGGTATTGCACTACTTCTAAAAAATAACACTTCTATAGTAGAGAAGACTACTGCTTTTTATTTTCAGTGTATACCACCACCCAGATGATCGTTTCGAAGCTAGTGGGCCTCATGGTCAGTGGGTGGGTAAGTACCCTTGTAATGCAACATACCATCACAGGTGCGAAGTTATTTCCACAACATGAGAGATGCCAAATGGTGTTGGTAATAATGTATTAGAAGACGAAATGCACAAGGCCTAATTTCTTATGGGTTTTGGTAATTAACTATATAAAATCGGTGTAGATACACCATAGTTTACCCATAAATTTGAACTGCGTATGTAGTGTAAAAGCATCATTTTAATTGTATCTCATATTGTGGGGCCTTCACGAGATAGATGGTATTGCAAATAAATAATGCTTCTCTACTAGAGAAGACTACTGTTATTTATTTTCAATGGATACTACCACCCAGACAATCGTTTAGAAGCTAGTGGGGTTCATCATGAGTGGGTGGGTGGGCAGGTACCCTGGTAATGCAACATGCCATCACAGTGCCCACCCACTAATGATGAAGCCCACTAGCTTTGAAATGATCGTTTGATAGTGGTTTCCACTGAAAATAAATAACAGTAGTCTTCTCTACTAGAGAAGCATTTATATTACTATTTGTAGTAGAGCTATACCAGCCATCTCGTTGTGAGGTGCTCACAATATGAGATACAATTAAAACGATGCCTTTACACTGCATACGTAGTTCAAATTTATGGTTTAACTATGGTGTATCTACACCGATATTCTATAGTTAATTACCTAAACCCATAAGAAATTATGCCATGTCCATTTCGTATTCTAATACTATTTTATATTAAACAGTTGCTGTTATATGTTACTTTTTGGTCACTATCCAGTTGTGTTTTGTTTAAAATGAAGGCAGAATGCTATTTTTCCAGGCACAGCCGATGTTCACAATTAAAACATCCACAATATCCAGTTTTACTTCTCAGACTACTTAAAAGGAGAGGTATATAGTAACATCCTTCACATACAGGAAGAATTACGGTAAAATTCAACGATAACAGTTCTATGTCCAGTCTCATGGAATGGTGAAAAGAGTTTGTGCTTATATTTGGGAAAGAGAACACTTTCAAAATTTATTGCAATCTCTGTTATAATTGTTTATAATGATAATAATTGAAATAAAATTAAACATATACTAAGGGTTGCACATGTTTTAAACCACCCTGTTTAAAAAAAGAGACATTACGTTCATATTTAAATAGCATTATTCTCATATTTATAAGAATATTTTTAAGTTTTATATTATAATTACAACTTGTTAGCAAAAATCAGTTCTGAAATTTCATTACCAATAATAGTTGTTGTTTTTCTTTGGTTTTAGGAGCATTAGCAACTAAGGCCATATTGCTCTGGGGATATGCGGTGCTCATTCCTGAACCTTTCTGCATCCTCCATATTTGGTGATCACGAGC
Organism: Mastigoproctus giganteus; assembly: GCF_048544385.1. Taxonomy (NCBI): domain Eukaryota; kingdom Metazoa; phylum Arthropoda; class Arachnida; order Uropygi; family Thelyphonidae; genus Mastigoproctus; species Mastigoproctus giganteus. The sequence goes on along the minus strand of NC_143576.1, from coordinate 51,053,014 downwards.
TTGAACCCCAGTCTAATTAAGAAGTGTGTGTGCTACACACTGCTGCTCCTGCCCACCTGGCTATGGAGGCACCACCAATAATAGTCTTATGAAATCAAATACAGTTGTCGTTGCTTTTTGGTACGAGAGCTACTTAGGCCATATTGCACCTATCAACGTTATGAATGTTACACATGCATAGTGGTTGTTATGACATTAGTCAAAAACAATAATATAATTTTATGTGTTTAATAAAGTGAAAAAACTCCAGCAGATTAGCATTGTTACCTATGATGTGGCAGAGTCAAGGGTTCTTTGAGGTACATGACATGGTGTAAAAAAATGAAGTCTTGAAACTTCATTAGACAGACAACTTGAGTAGTCGAGAACCACTAATTTTCGTAAAGTCAGACAAATGTTAATAATTTATTGTAATTTTTCCTTGTAGTGGATCTGCAATCTCAATATCGATTTAAAATAAACTTAGCGGATTTTACACAAAAAACCCATCAGGCTCTAGGACATCATCTCCCTTTATACTTATAATTACTCGCCATGAAAGGATTTAGGACAAAAACTTCCTTTTTCCTTTGCCCCCCCCCAACACATTTTAACACATTTCAAACTACATCTCACTGGGAGGCAGCCATTTCTGAAGAAAACCCCAGGTAAAAGAATTCTTCTGCCTTAATATATATAATATTTATAAAATTTAATATTCCAAAAATAGCCTATACTATCATTTTTGGAAAAAATCCAGAAAGTTTAATGAGATCGCAGATCCACTACAAAGAAAAATTACAATAAATTATTAGCATTTGTCCGACTTTACAAAAATTAGCGGGTCTCGACTACTCAATGGTTCTTTAATGTTTGGCAGAAAACTAAATGAGAGTTGGCAAGCAGTGTTGTATAAAGCATACTCAACAAGAATATGCTTCATTGTAAGTGGAGAGTTGCACTGTGTGCATTATGGAGGATCATTACCTGTGAAGAGATAAAGGTGGGAGAGTTGACTGTGGCCAATTCAAGCTCTGGTTAAAATTATTACCTCCCCTCTGTTTACACAGAAGCTAGAGGGCCATAATTGCAGTTCAGGTTTTATTTGGCACAATTTATTTTGTGTTTGGGCTCGCCATCGAATTGTTCACTGTTCCCTACATATTCTTCGTATGTTAGTTTTGTAGTCAAGATATGGAACATAATAGAGTTGATAGAACGACTACAGAGAAGGGCAACAAGATTGGTGAGAGGAACAAAGGGGTGCACTTATGAGGAAAGGCTTAAGTTCTGCAAGTTGCAGCATCTGGAGACTAGGCACATGCAAGGTGATCTGATCGAGGCGTATAAAGCCTTGAATGGTTTGAGCAGGCTCAATGCTGAAGGGATACTTCCATTTGCTGAGATTAAGAACCCGAGGAAGGCACAGATTCAAATTGAGGAAAGACAGTTGTAGAATAGATGTGCGGAAGTTTGCCTTTATCAGCGGGTGGTTAATTGCTGGAACAAACTTCCATCTGTCGTTGTGGAAGTTGACAGGTTAAATAAATTTAAGGAGGAACTGGACAGGCATTTGGAGGAAATGGTGTGATTTTTTTTATTTTATTATTTATTTATTTCTTATTTATTTTTATTATTATTTTTTTTTGGCTGATGCTGCATAAGCTCATACAGTTGCTTTCTTTCATCACATGCCATTACTATTACTACTACTCCAGGTGCCTTCCTTATGTTTAACTTCAACAATTTCTCCTCCACCTTGCTCTCAGTTATTACAAAATCACTTAGCTCTCTGTTGGCATTTGATAAACTTCTGACACTCCCCTCATTGAATGACTCCTCATGTGTGAATGTAGATGCAAAATACTCATTCAGTTTATCAGTTACCTGAGCATGATTATCAATAGTCAACTCATCTATGTTAAGTGGCCCAATCTGATTCATCCCTTTCCTTCTAGAGTTTACATAAGTAAAGAACTCTTTGCATCGTTTGCCAATGATTTCTAGTAATCTGCCTTCTCCTGCTTAAACTCTTTTGTGAATTGATTACAGACTAGTTTATACCTGCCATAGGTGTTACCTGATACTTTATATGCATCCCATATATTCTTCTTCTCTGCCACGAGCCTCATTAATTCAGCTGACATCCATTAAGGCCTAAAACCTGAACAATATTTCTTAGTTGGAATGAAAAGTCTAGTAGCCTCCTAAATTAAGTCCCTGAAGGCTTCCCATTTAGAATTCAATGTTGGTAACATCATCAGTTGATTCCACTGTACAGAATTTAAAAACCGTCTGAGACCACTGTAGTCACTTTTTACGAAAGCAAAAGCCCTTCCCTTTAGCCTTGATGGTTGTTACATCATTAAGTAATTCCCACATCAGTACATTCTGATCACTGTCACCCAGTGGTTCCTTTATCTGCAAATTCTTAATGCATGAATAATCACTGCTGATAATCAGATCAAGAGTATTACTCCCACTGGTTGCCTCTCAAACGTGTTGCTGTACAAAACAGCTATCCAATAAATCCACAAAAGTCTTGCTTGTGAACGAGTGACCAAACTGCACACTAGGAAGATTTGGAGATGAGAATAGCCTTGTGCATGCGAAGTTTTTGGTGCTGAGAAACAGAGAAGTTTTTTTCTATTTTATTAACTTAAATTGGCTTGGATTGCCATATTAACTTATTTTCTAGAGTAGCTCTATATTCCTAGTTACGATACTTAGTTTAAATTTTATCGTAGATAGAGATTTTGTAAGTTATTACTTAGTATCAGTAAGGGTATCCAATCGACGTGTTTTATAAATTTTGCAGAGCCGGCCAACTGGAAGTTTTTAGCTATAGTTAGCCACTTTATTGACCATTTGTTATATTAAATTATTTTCTGTAAGTAGCTTATAGAACTAGGCAAGATACTTTACTTATTCTGAATTCAGACAGCGAGATTTTAGAAGTAAATTAATATTTAAGTGTCCGTAGATTTACCGTTCGTAGCTTGCCGCCATTTTTATACAATACAATGTTAAATCCCGAACTAGATAGTGTTAGCTTAGTATAGTATATAATATTATCAATTAATCAGTAAATTTATTAATCTTGTCGAACTTCATTGTAAATTAAATTGTACTTTTAATTAAATACATATAACGACTTAGATTTTAAGAGCGTAACAAAATTAATTAATACATATCTTGATACGGAACTTATATAAAGAAACTCAAAGATAATACTTGACCCTTAAAATATATATATATAGATTATTACAACGTATATATATACATTATAGTTACAACTGCATTGGGATACAAGTTTAGGGTTAAAATTTTGTACTAAAATTGAATCGGAATCATGACTCAGACCAGAGCAGCAAAGCAAAAGGCTCAAGCTAAATGGAATGCTGTGGCTCAGGCGAGAACTGAGGGTGAGGCAGTTGCCCTCTGAATCACAGACTTTTAAAATGCACTTCTTCTTGATGTCTGTGGAGCAATCAGGTACGGGATATGATACTGCGAATGGGGATGTCTTTGTGTGCGCACGATGTAAGATGTGTGAGAAAACGATGCGACAACTCAGCATTGTTATGGGCCTATATGAGAGCTTGAAGGACAGTGGGTAAGTGGGTGGATGCCATCGAAGGATCTAAATTGAGAAGCACATCAACGCCAGAGCTTGCACTTGATCATCATGCAACACAGCGGCAACCACAAGGCAGAATGCACTGGTCCAACAGGAACTAGTAGTTGTTGGTGACTCTATTGTCAGGGAAACGGGGAACATGCTATGTAAAAAGGATAGGTGGAACAGGACCAGGGTATGTTTGCCAGCGGCAAAGGTTAATGACGTTGTAGAACAGATATCATCTTTTTTAAGGGCACAAAGGATGATATTGTTGTACATGTTGGCACTAATGATATTAAGAGTAGGAGACCGGCAGAATTACTTAACAAGTACAGGTCACTGTTGAAAAAAATGCCGTGAATTAGGGTTGAATTTGAAAGAGTCTGCAATTCTGCCCAGACAAAATAGGAGGGGATATATATGATGAGAGCTTTGTCGATCAATTCAGTCCTGGAAAGATTGCGCAAGGCTCAAGGGGTAGAATTTTTTTCAGCCTAGTCTGTACTTGTTAACAGGAGAGACTGCTTCTTCAGGGATGGGATACACTTAAATAGAAAGGGTGTACGAATATTTGCTGATGCTATCGAGGCAGTGTTAGGTGGGTCGGAAAACTGCTAGCTTGGGGGGACACAAGGACTAATAGATTAATAGTAGCCCCTGGCAAAGTTGAAAGTGATTCTTGCACTGCTTCTATTGGAATGAGTAGCAGCCTGGAAAACAAGATGCAGGATATTTCAGAGACTGCTGGGAGTCATTGCAGTACAAGTAAACACATGGGTTGTGTTAGGGTAGCTAAGAATAGAAACAGGTGCAGGTATACTTGCATGTAGACCAATGCTAGGAGTTTGGTAAATAAATTTGATGAATTTGGGGTACTGCGCAGAACATCAAAGGCAGATATTGTTGGGATATCAGAGAAGTGGTGTCACACAGATATAAGAAATGCAGAACTGGAGTTTGGGGAGTACAATGTGTTCAGGAAGGATAGACAAGATAGGAAGGGAGGAAGAGTTATACTATTAGTTAAGAAACACATAAAATCCAAGGAAGTGAAGCCAGTCGACATCGCTGGACAGTGCAGTGTCGATTCAGTTTGGTGTGGCATAAGAATTGGGAGATCAAAATTGAGGAGTGTGTTATAGACCTAATAACACTGAGTATAATAAGGAACTGTACAGGGAAATAGAGTTGGCCAGTAAATCAGAGTCTTATAATGGGGGATTTTAATTTCCCAGATATATATTTGGAATTTGTGGGTTGGACACTCACACACTAGCAAGGCTTTTGTGGTTTTATTTGATGATTGTTTTCTACATCAGCATGTTCGGGATGCAACTAGAGGGAGTAATATTCTTGATCTGATTATCAGTAGCCATTCTTCATGCATTAAGAATCTGCAAATAAAGGAACCACTAGGTGGCAGTGATCACAGTGTGCTGAAGCGGGAGTTACTTAAAGAGGTAACTACCATCAGGGTTTCTGCTTTCGTAAAGGTGACTACGGTGGTCTGAGACAGTATTTAAATTCTGTACGGAGGGATCAACTGATGATGTTACCAACAGCAAATTCAAAATGGGAAACATTGAAAGAATTTATCTTGGAAGCTACTAGGCTCTACATACCAACTAAGAAATATTTTTCAAGGTTTAGGCCTAAATGGATGTCAGATGAACTAATGAGACATGTGGCAGAGAAGAAAAATGCATGGGATACATATAAATAAATGGGTGTCATGGAAGCCTCTGTCACAAAGGAGATTAGGGAGGCAAAGGCAGATGAGAAATACTTGGCAAAGTGTGCAAAGAAAAACAACAAAGAGTTCTTTATCTATGTAAACTCTAGAAGGAAAGGAAAGAATCAGATTGGTCCACTGGATATTGATGGTTCAACTGTTGATGATATTGCTCAGGTGGCTAACAAACTAAATAACTATTTTGCTTCTACATTCACCCATGAGGAGTTATTCAGGGAGGGGTGAGTTAAACTCTGGCAGTGAGCTGGATGATTTTGTAATAACTGAGAGGAAAGTGGAGGAGAAATTGTTGAAGATAAACATAAAAAAAGGCACCCGAGGTGGACGGGATCGATCCAGTTATATTAAAGGAGGCAGCAAAGGACGTAAGTAAGCAAACCCTTAGGCATAATTATAAGAGCTTCTTTGGACTCAGGGAAGGTACCCACGGACTGGAGATGTGCAAATGTGACCCCCAATTCACAAAAGGGGATCAAAGGGCAACACAAGTAATTATAGACCTGTTAGTTTAACTTCAGTTCCAGGAAAATTAATAGAGAATCATCTAGACAAGACTTCAGGTATAGCTCGGACACAGCATGGTTTTGTTAAAGGAAAGTCTTGCCTGACCAATCTGATTGAATACTATTATGTGGTCATAAAGGAACTGGATGCAGGGAATAACTTTGATATCATATATTTGGATCTTAGAAAGGCTTCTGATACAGTTGCACATGGAAGACTGCTGCACAAATTGGAGCAGTGTGGCACTGGAGGGAAATTGCTGCTATGGATGGTTGAGTGGGAGAAGACCGAGAGTGATAATCAATGGACACTGCTCATCGTGGACTAATTTTATTAGTGGAGTCCCTCAGGGTTCAGTATTGGGTCCATTGTTGTTTTCTTTATTTATAAATGATATCGACGATGGTATATCAGGCTTAATGTCCAAGTTTGCATATGATACGAAGGTTGGCAAGGTTGTTAAGGACACTTATCACAGTACGCTGCTGCAACAGGATCTAGAAAAGTTGAGCAGATGGGCTGAGAGGTGGCAAATGAAGTTTAACCTTGACAAATGTAAAGTACTACATATGGGAAGCAGCAATCCCAGAGTGACGTATCAACTCTGTGGTACTACACTGACAGTGGTAGAGAATGAAAAAGATCTGGGGGTAATTGTGCAGGCAGATATCAGGTTTTCTAACAGTGCATGCGGTCTGCAAGAGTAGCTCATGGTGTCTTGTCAATGATATACAGGAATTTTTCTAGCAGGGATAAGGGATAAGGAGGTGATTATCCCCTTATATAAGACAATGGTCAGGCCACACCTTGAGTTATGTATACAGGTCTGGAGGCCTTATTTTAAGAAGGATGTAGAGCTGTTGGAATAACTACAGAGAAGGGCAACAAGATTAGTGAATGGAACAAAGGATCGCTCTTATGAAGAGACGCTTAAATTTTGCAAATTGCAGTGTCTGGAGACTAGGTACCTGCACGGTGATCGTATTGATTTGTATAAGGTCTTGATTGGGTTGAGCAAGCTGAATTCTGATGGGATTCTTCCACTTGTTCAGATTACGAACCTAAGGAGACATAAATTCAAATTAAGGAAAGACAGATGTAGAATAGATGTGCAGAAATTTGCCTTTAGCCAGCAGGTGGTTAATTGCTGGAACAAACTTCCATCTGTAATTGTGGAAGTTGATGGGTTAAATAAATTTAAGGAGGAACTGGACAAACATTTAGAGGGAATGGTGGTGTGAGATTTTTTTTTTTTTTTTTTGCTCAAGCTGCATAAACTCACACACTTCCTTTCTTGCATCACATGCCACTACTACTACTACATATGACGGGCATAGTTTCTGGCTGCTTTGTTTACAGGAGTGATGATAATCTGGTCATGCAGATCTAATAATTGTTTTTTAAGTATGGAGATATCGCAGTTGATAGTGGCAGGTGGAGATCCATGTGATTTAGCATTAGCATACCTGTCCAGCTGAGACTTCAATATATTTAGGCTATCAACTTCCACAACAAGGGATGGAAATCTGTTCCACCAACGAACTACCTGCTGGCTAAAGGCAAATTTCTGCACATCTATCCTACATCTGTCTTTACTCAATCTGAATTTATGCCCTCTCAGGTGATTATTCTGAGCAAGAGGAAGAATCCCATTTGCATTGAGCATGCTCAAACCATTCAAAGCTTTATACATATTAACTTTATATTTATTATCCAAACTTAAGCCTTTCTTTGTAAGAGCAACCCTTTGTTCCATTCATTAATCTTGTTGCCCTTCTCTGTACTCATTCCAGCAGCTCTAGATTCTTCTTGAAATGAGGCCTCCAGACCTGTATACAGAAGTCAAGGTGTGGCCTGACCATTGCCTTATACAAAGGAATAATCACCTCCTTATCCCTGCTAGAAAGGTTCCTGTATACCATTGACAAGACACAATGGTTTGGTTTGGTTTGAATTTTATTGGCGCATTAGCATCTAAGGCTATAATGCGCCAAGACCACAAGACACCATGAGCTGCACTTGCATCCTGTCTGCACTGCTCAGAGAACTTCATATCTGCCTGCACCACCACCCCCAGTTCCTTTTCATTCTCTACCACTGTCAGTGTAGTACCACAGAGTTGATACGTTGCTCTGGGGTTGCTGTTTCCCATATATATAGTACTTTACATTTGTCAATGGTAAACTTCATTTGCCACCTCTCAGCCCATCTGCTCAACCTTTCCAGATCCTGTTCAAGCAGCATACCGTCAGAAGTGTAAGGAAAGTGGAAGAAAATTTTTGGACCAATGAAAACAGTGCAAGCAAATAAAAAAAATTAAAAAAAAAGTTTATTTTTGTCATAATTATGCATTATATGATTAATACTTTTTTATATGTAATGGTGATGACAATGTTGATGATTGTTCTGTTTTTATTGTAGTATTTTAATAGTATTGTATGAAATGTTAATCCTTAATCTCCTTTAACATTATTATTTGCAGTTTTTTGTTGTTTTAATATTTGTAGTGTGGTCGTAAATTTTAGTGGTATTAAGGTTATTTGTCTGTAAAGGAAAAATTATCTTACTAGAGTATACCTTTCTCTTTTCATTGCATGGGAGAAGAAAGGAAGAAAGAAAACTTTCCTTGGTCCTTTCTTCTGGCCGGTACAGTGAGGAGTGTCATAATGGAATTCCGACTGCCTTTTTTTAATTGCTTCTAACCCCCCCCCTTATTTCTTATTACAAAGTTAACCTTCCTTTAGTATTCTCCCATTCCTTTGTTATGCCCACTTACTAAGGATTTCTACTGAATCTTTTACTTGTAATATTCAATTATCAACTCCATTATAATGATGCATAGAAGTACACAAAACTATCACAAAGTTCTACTGGGCTGTTTCTTAAAATAACCTATATTATAAACAGAGAAGCCTTACGCTTGGACATTAGTCACACGCCTTTAGTGATATTCATGCGTATGGATTTCAGCAGTTGTGCCAAATATGGTAATGCACTTGATACTTTGGGTAGTGGCCTGACACAGATTGAGTGAGATGGATGGGACATTGTGATCATTCCATTTCCATCACGTGCCATCAAGGTGCACGAGACGAGTACTGGAGGGTCCAATCAGATGTTAGGTTAATGTAAACATCTGGTGCCGTAACCCTTCCTTTAAAAACTGGGTCCTGGGAGACCTAGAGAGTTCAAGGGGAGAAAGAAAAAATGAAAAGTTCAATAGAGACGAGAGTGGGGAGCGTTGGGAGGGTCATCGAAGCAGTTTTTGACCATAGTGCGAGAAAAGTTTTGTGTTAATATTTCTTTGTGGTATGTGCCTGTGACGTCACCAAGGAGAAGGTTGCCGCAGAGTTCCTCCAGATGAAGTTGCCCATGAGAGGACAGCAAGGGAGCAAGAGAGGAGAATGGGGTAAGTGAGGAAATAATAACTGAACAGAAAATATTCATGTTAGTTCTTACCCCTAATGAACGATGATTTCTTCCTAATGTTATGCCTAGTATTCTGGTAACTTAATAGATATGGCTAATGAATTAATATTTCCAATAATAATGCGTTTTCAATGTAAAGCACTAAAATGGCTACTTATGTGAAATTACAATAATATGGACTCAAATAACTGACCACTATAACTAATTATGGCGCCTCTGTAGCCAGATGGGAAGGAGCAGCAGTGCGTAGCACACGTTTCTTGATTAGATTCGGGTTTGAGCCTGTCACCACCAAATAGGGAGGATGCAGAAAGGTCAGGGAATGACCACCGCATATCCCGGAGCAATATGGCCTTAGTTGCTAATCCTCCTAAAAACCAAACAACAAACATAACTAATTATTATGTTGACTTACTCTCATAAATGTAGCATGTTATATTAGAATGTTCATGTCTTTAATCTTTTTAATCTTCTTGGACGGAAGGTGTGATGTATGTTTGTTTGTTTGTTAATTTGTTATATTAAATGTTTTGTTTGAAATAATTGTCTCTCTCTTTCTGTTAACTCTTCATCTACACCAGAGAAAAACCAGTTATAGAGCCAAGAAAAGATTTTGCGGCATTAGTGATTCTAAGATAATTAGCATAACTGAAGTCTCTAACATAAAACACAATGCTAATCCAAATCGCGATATTTTACTGGTGAGGTGATCCCCCCCCCCTTAAAATATTCAGGATATACGAGATTATTGTCCCATTTTACCACTAGATGGATATATTAAGCTAGAGGAATGTTCAGAACTTAAGTGCACTGATAGCTAAAAATATTAGGCGCGCGTGAATTCCATATCTTCATTTAGCATTACACTGGAGTCCATAACCCCCCCCCCCCCATAACATCTGGTGCTGTAACCCTGTAACCGGCCATTCGTAACCCCCCTGACAATATCGTTTGAAATAAAAATAAATTTCTCATGTATATATATATATATATATATATATATATCTCACATTAGTTGTAGCTACTGAGAACATCAACAGACCCACTGCTACCTCCCTTGACATACAAACTTGCACCCCAACTGAATAGTAATAGTAAGTTAAGGGGGTGCCAGGGTAGCAGTGGAGAGGGGTGGAGAGAAAGAATGGAGATGAATATCTGAACTGAATACTTGTAAGAATGAATGAAAGCATGTGTGTGAGTGAGACGGAACAAAGTTAATTCTTATAATTGCTGTAAATACTAACCCTCTCTTAGTTGTAGTCACTTCAGTTTTCTATGTAATTATTTTAACATCTAAACTAACGTATTTATAATAGCACTATACACCACTGTATTCTGCCGATGTGAGAAAAGGATGAATACATGAGAGAGCGAGAGAGAGAGAGAGAGAGAGAGAGGGAGAGAAAAAAAAAAAAAAAAACCTTATTAGAAAATTTAAGGAAAGAAAAACGGCATAAAAGAGTAAAAGAAATATAAGAAAATAGTACAAAACAGAATGGAATCAGTGCGAATGAGGATTAAGTGAATAAAATTGCTTGTCTCTCCCACTCCCCTGGATAGGATGATAGGCAGATAGGCTATATAGCCTTTGCAGGCACTATGCCATTGTTGGCACAGGGGGGAGACAGCCAATGATCAGCAAGACTTACCCCTGGTGCTCCAATATAGGGACCCCTATGTACTTTCACTCCCCCTTCCTCCCAATCTGGGAACCCTTCTCTTTGCCTGGTGGATTACTCCCACAGCCACCTGTCAATGCCCCACCCGGGGCAGAATGGGCATTCTACCCTGGAGAAATCTCTTCTGTCACCCCCGTTTAACTAGGTGGGAGTCCTTTACCCCCACTATCACCTTCATTTTTTTTTTTTTTTTCTTTTTACTGGGTTCTCCCTATCTGTAACTTGGCTACCATAGGATTTGCCCTGCCATTTTTTTCATACTCCCTACTTCATGGCATGCCTCCTTGTGGTGGCGGACGGTAAACTAGTGGTTTTTGTGCAAAAACACAGGCCCCTAGCTAAGAGGCCGGATGAACAACACAATCCTACACTAATACTACACAAACACTCACTAACCCTTGTTGATTTTAACTTTCCAACAACTTGCAAAAGTTGATATTGTTGTACAAGTGGGAACTAATGACATTAAGAGTAAGAAATCTGCAGATTTCCTCAACAAGTACAGGTCAATGTTGATAAAAAGTCTTGAGTTAGGTTTGAATGTGAAAGTGTCTGCAATTCTGCCCAGACACAATAGGAGAGTGTATAAAATGATATAAGATGAGGGAGTATAAGAAAGCCTTGTTGATCAATTCGGCCCTGGAGAAATTGTGCAAGGCTCAAGGGGTAGAATTTTTTTCAGCCTGGACTGTACTTGTTGACAGGAGAGACTGCTTCTACAGGGATGGGGTACACTTAAATAGAAAGGGTGCAAGAATATTTACTGATGCTATCAAGGCAGTGTTAGGTGGGTCAGAAAACTGCTAGCTTGGGGGGAGATACACAGACTAAAATGTTAACAGTGGCCGCAGGCATATGCAAAAGTGATTATTGCACTGCTTCTATAAGAATGAGCAGCAGTCTGGAAAGCAAGGCAATGGAGAATTCCAGGACTGCTGGGAGTCATAGTGGAACAAATAAATACATGGACTGTGTTAGGATAACTAAGAGTAGAAACAGGTGCATGTACACCAATGCTAGGAGTATAGTTAATTTGATCAGCTTGAAGTGCTAGTCAAGACAACAAAGGCAGATATTGTTCGGATAGCAGAGACATGGTGTCACACAAACATAAGCAGCACAGAATTGGAATTTGGGGAGTACAATGTGTACAGAACAGATTGACAGGACAGGAGGGAGGAGGGGTTGTGCTGTTAGTGAAGAAACACAAAATCCAAGGAATTGCATCCAATTGATATTGATGGACAATGTAATGTTGAGTCTGTTTGGTGTGACATAAGCACTGGAAAAGTCGAAATGAGAGTGGGTGTGTGTTATAGGCCTAATGAATCTGATTAGTATAATGACCAATTGTGCAGAGAAATAGAGTGGGACAGTAAATCAGAATGTCTTATAATCGGGGATTTGAACTTTCCAGATATTGACTGGAACTTGTGAATTGGTCACTCGCACACTAGCAAGACTTTTGTGGATTTATTGGATGACTGTTTCTACAGCTACATGTTCGAGAGGCAACTCAGGGAGTAATACGCTTGATCTGATTATCAGCAGTGATTATTCAGGCATTAAGAATTTGCAGATAAAGGAACCACTGGGTGACAGTGATCACAATGTACTGATGTGAGAATTACTTAATGATGTAACAACCATCAATGCTAAAGGGAAGGGCTTTTGCTTTTTTAAAGGTGACTACAGGGGTCTCAGACAGTTTTTAAATTCTGTTCAGTGGGATCAGCTGACGATATTACCAACGTTGAATTCTAACTGGGAAGCCTTCAGGGACTTAATTTAGGAGGCTACTAGGCTTTTGTTAAACTACTAAAGCAGTTTAAATTGTTAAACTACTAAAGCACCGAAAGATATATGCTCCCAGAAGGGCCTTTCATGACGGAAAGGTTTCAGTGGAGACGTCAGACGAAACCCGTTTCAAAAGGTCCACACACGACCTTTTCAACTAAATTGTGATCCAAGAAAGCAACGGGAAACTACTTGGATTATCCTTCCCTTGAAAACTTCAATGATAGCAAGCAAAATAAACCACGGCCCCGAGTCTCGGCGTTCCTTGAATGGGACAGGGGTGCTAAGAATCTCCGAGCTTGCGTCGAAGAATTTTCTGAAAATAGCTACATGGAACGTTAGAAGCCTACTACAACCAGGAAAGCTAGCCAATGCTTTACAAGAAATGGAACGCATTAACATCAACATACTTGGGCTAAGTGAAACCAAATGGCCTGGAACAAAGAAGTTTATATCAAACGACCACCACGTCTTCTGTTCCGGAGGAGAAGAGAACACCAAGCAGACGTACGGCGTCGCTTTCGTTGTCCACAAACAACTGGCCAACAAAGTCACCAGTTTCACCCCAATATCGGAACGAATCGCACTACTACAGCTAGAAGGCAACAAGATCGACCTGAATGTGCTCCAGGTCTACGCACCAACAGCAGACAAAGACGATCAAGAAATTGAATTGTTCTACGACAAGCTAAGCAACACTTTAAAGCACGACATGACGGTCATCCTCGGTGACTTTAATGCCAAAATCGGTCAAGGAAAGCTACAAAACATAGTCGGAGAACATGGCTTGGGGACACAGAATGAACGAGGCGACAGACTCGTCCAGTTCTGCCAAGAAGAAAAATTTAGCATTGCCAACACTTGGTTCAAACTACCACCTCGACGACTAATCACCTGGACCTCACCACAAGACTCTGACAACAATATCGTCAGGAACCAAATTGACTACATCTTAATCAACATCAGATATAAGTCAAGTGTCCTCAAGGCAAAAACTTACCCCGGAGCTGACATATCATCAGACCATAACCCAGTAATAGCAACACTACGTCTCAAATTACGAGCAGTCAAACGCACAAGTACAACAAAAAGAATCGACCTGGAGAAACTGAAGAACACCGCCAACAGACGACAAGTACAGCTTCATCTCAACACTACAATCCGATCGATCGAAGCAGTAACAACAGACGTGCAAGCATTCGGGCGTTCACTCAAACAGTGCATCAATGAAACAGCAGAAACCCTGCTAGGACATCAGGCGTCGAAAAAGAAACAACGGTGGATGACCCAGCACATACTAGACCTAATGGATGAACGGAGAATATTCAAAAGCAACAACAACCGGGAAAAATACAAAGAAATACAACAAAAGATCAAACAGGAAATCCGGAAGGCGAAGGAAAAATGGATGGAAGATCAGTGTGCAGAAATCGAAGACCTAATCAAGAAAAATGACAACTATAACCTGCACAAGAAGCTTAAAGAAGCTGGAAACATCTACAAACCGGCTCCTATCCCAAGTTTATATACGGACAACAATATACTAACCTATACTAAGCAAACAAGCCAAACTTGACACCTGGAAGAGCTATATATACAATCTGTTCGGCACCAACAGAAAACCGGCAGAAACGCAACAACAAATACAGGAAGACAATCTCCACATATTAACATCTGAAGTGGAACATGCCATCCGAATAACAAAGCCAGGCAAGGCCTGTGGGCCTGATCAGATTCATGTGGAACTGCTGAAACAACTAGACTACAGCAACATCCAACAACTAACGAAATGGTTCAATCAAATCTACAACAACAACAACGACATTCCATCCGAATGGCTCCAATCCATCTTTGTGGCCCTACCAAAAACAGGCTACCAGCCGGAAATGCGAAGACTTCAGGCTGATCAGTCTAATGAGCCAGGTGCTAAAAGTCTTCCTCAAGGTGATTCAGCAAAGGATAAGATATAAGTGCGAAAGTGCACTAGGAAACACACAGTTCGGATTCTGCAGGGGACTAGGCACCAGAGAAGCAATTTTCTGTTTACAAATATTGCTACAAAGGTGCTATGAACATCAAAAAGACGTGTATATATGTTTTATTGACTACAAGAAAGCCTTCGATTCAGTAGACCACGACCGCCTAATTGACCGACTGAGAAAACTTGCGCTTGAAAACAATGATATCAACTTTATTACAACTCTGTATTGGAATCAAACAGCCCGGCTTCGCTATGACAACGATCTGACAGACCCAATTCCAATAAAAAAAGGCGTCCGGCAAGGCTGTCCATTATCTCCCATTCTTTTTAACATCTATTCGGAAATGATCTTCGACCAAACACTGGCTGACAAGAACATCGGCATAAAAGTTAACGGACACTACATCAATAACTTAAGATATGCCGATGACACAGCACTAATAGCGGATTCAGAACAAGATTTACAGACCATCTTGAACGAAGTGGACATAGAAAGCCAAGCATGGGGGCTACGAATCAACAAAAAGAAAACAAAGGTGATGAAGGTCAGCAGGACTGCAAGCAAAATCACGATCAAACTAAACAACGAAAATTTAGAGCAAATACACCGCTTCAAGTATCTCGGAGTACTCATTGATGACCAGCTGAACCATGAGGCCGAAATCAAAAGCAGAATTGAACAAGCCAGGCAGGCATTCACCAAATGGAGAACCCTCCTCACTGACAGAAGCTTGAACATCATGCTCAAATTATGCACATTGAAATGCTACATCTGGCCAATAAGCTCTATGGTGTAGAAACCTGGACTCTAACATCAGCCACTACAAAAAAGCTCCATGCCTTCGAAATATGGCTCTACCGAAGAATGCTGAAAATTCCGTGGACAGCCAAGATAACCAACGCACAGGTCCTGCAGGACATGCACACGGAACGGGACCTGCTCAAAACCATCATCAGCAGGAAATGCAAATACCTAGGTCACATCGCTAGGAACCAACAAAAATATCACCTACTACCACTCATCCTGGAGGGAAAGATCGAAGGCAAGAAACACCCAGGCAGACCGAAAATGGCATGGCTAGATAACATCAACACCTGGCTTCACATGACAACAGCACAAATTCTACACGCAGCGCTAGACAGAGAACAATATCAAAACGAAGTCGCAAACGCCATTCGGCAGCATTAAAGAAGAAGAAGAAGAACTAGGCTTTTCATTCCAACTCAGAAATACTGTTCAAGGTTTAGGCCTATATGGATGTCAGACGAACTAATGAGGCTCGTGGCAGAGAAGAAAAATGTATGGGATGCATATCAGGTGACACAGAAGCCTATGGCAAATATAAACTAGTCTGTAATCAAGTCACAAAGGAGGTTAGGCAGGCGAAGGCAGATTACAAGAAAACCTTGGCAAAGGTTGCAAAGAAAAACAGCAAAGAGTTCTTTACTTATGTAAATTCTAGAAGGAAAGGAGTTGGAGTGGGATTTATTGGCGCAAGGTCTGCTATGGCCAAATTGCACTTATTACTTTGAAATGTCGGTCAATATATGAAAGGAAATAGGTTGGTCATTTTTAGATAATTATTAAACAGCTCTGATAGATTGGCATCATTTCCAAGTATATGAGCTATTTGCAAGGGTTTTCGTGAGTTAATTAAAGATCTGAAACATTCGATGCTAGCGGAACCATAGTGTGCACATTCAACGATGACATGTTTCACTGTAAGAATGGAACTGAAATGCGAGCAGAGTGGAGGCTCTTCTCCTATCAGTAAAAATAGATGTGTTAGATGTGTATGGCCATCTGTGCTCTTGCAAACACGATCTCTTCGTGTCTGTTTAATCAGGAACTAGATCTCCATAGCTGTGGATTTTGTTTTATTTCAAAAAGCTTGTTGGCTCTCTGATTATGCAACATCTCAGTACATATCCGCCTTATGATTGGCTTGTAGTTAGAATAATGAACTGGGATGGAACTGAAACAGGTAGGGTGTTTTGCTGCTTCGTCTGCACGATCGTTTCCCGGAATTCCAATGTGGCTGGGTATCCAGCAAAACGTGACAGTCATCTTATTTCTGTTGAGGTGACATACCTGTGATCTGATTTTTGTGAGAAGTGGATGGAAATTTTATGATTTATTCTGTAGGGCATTCACTGCACTTAAAGAGTCTGTAGATTATGACCTAGATATTTAGAAGATCATTAAGGAGATTTAAAGTTATTTTGATTGCATTAGTTAAGCAGTAAAAACAATGTATGGGATGCATATAAAGTATCAGATATTGCATTCAAATGGTAACTGGGCAGTAACAGTGGATGTAGGACTGATTACTTCAGCTCCCATGGACACATTAGTTTTGGATCCATTCAGGGAGTGTTTTCCCCACTGAAGAAAGTAGTTATCGCAAAGAGGTATATACGCAACCCACTGTACTTGTACTTCACCTGCAGCTTTTTTTTTTTTTTTATGTGAACCCCAAACACGAGATGTATTAGAACCTATAGTACTTAGTACCGTGCTTGGGTTGGAGGTTGAGAAGAAGAGAGAAAGAAGATATTTGTTGACATTCAACCTGAACTTCTGTAGATTGTAATTTTCAGGCAATACGTATGAAGGAAGGTTGTTCCAGAAAACGGCAGTTGAATGAATAAATAAGGAAGATGAAAAGTTGGTTCTGTGGGTTTGAAGTTTGACAGTAAATGGATGTTGGCTTGTGGCGGCACGTGTTAGGATTGTTTTGAAAGAGAGAGCGGGAATTATAGAAGCCAATTCAGAAGAACAGTGCCCATGGAAGTATCTGTAGAAGAGGCATGCAGCAGAAACAGTACGTCTATGGGAAGGCGAGTGGAGAGACTCTGTTAGAGATGAATCATTAATTAACCTAACTGCCCTCTTCTGAATGGAATCAAGAAGCCTGAGAGAGGTTTTGGGGGCACCACCCCAGATGAGGGGACAATATTCCATGGCAGGGTGGATTTGCGATTTATGCAGAGTGAACAGCAGTTTGGAAGAAAAGTAAAGCCGAGAGCAAAAGAGAAAACCAAGTTTTTTACATGCAGAGGAAGCAATATTTGTAATGTGCTTGTGCCAAGAGAGATTAAAAGTCCGGGTAATCCCCAAAAGAGATATATCATTTTGCCTAGAAATTGGAGTGTCACTAAAGATAAGCATAAGAGCAGAGAATCCTTTTTGCGAGATATAAGACAAGACTGAGTTTTAGAAGGGTTGAAATCAACCAAGTTGTCTTTGCCCCACTGGAGAATTACCTGAAGATCGGTATTTAAGGAATTGATAGCAGATTTTCGAGAACTTGAAGCTGATTGAGCAGGACAAGCTTTCTCAAAATGGAAAGTGGAATGCAATGAGCTATCATCGGCAAAACTATGGATAAGATTTCCAGTCAATGGAAGAAGGTCATTAATATACAAGAGGAAAAGAGTGGGGGAAAGGACTGAACCTTGGGGGACACCGGCATTAGTGGAGAAGTTAGAAGACAGAGAGCCATCTACCATCACCCTCAGTGAGCGATCAGAGAGAAAACTGGATAACCAATTACTAAAAACAGTTGTCAAACCATAAGATGGAAGCTTTTTTAGAAGACCTTGATGCCAAACACGATCAAAAGCCTTTGAGATGTCAAGAGCAATTATTGTGTTTCACCGAACCTTTCCATTGAATTAGTCCATAAATGGGTAACATAAGCCAGAATATCAGCAGTGGATCGACAACGACGGAATCCATACTGGCGATCGTTGATCAGATGGAAGGTTTCTAGGTAGTTTAAGAGTTGGCGTTAATTGATTTCTCCATTACTTTAGAAAGAGTAGAAGTAATTGCAATGGGACGATAATTGGATGGGAGGGATTTGTCACCCTTTTTAGGAACTGGCTGGATATGAGCAAATTTCCAAGCAGAAGGAAAAACACTTTTGGAATAAGAAAGTGAAAAAAGGTGGCAAAGAATAGGAGTAAGTTCAGGAGCACAGGTTTTGAGAACAAGTGGAGAAATACCATCAGGACCTTGCGCTTTCTTAGCTTCAAGATTCATCAAAATCCTTCTGATATCCTTTTGACGGAAGACCACAGGAGGCATTGAATGGATCGTATTGGGAATGGTGGGAGGTGTTTACCAAGATCATTAATTCATGAGCTGGAATAAAAATGGGATGCTAGCAGGTCAGCTTTATCCTTGGCTGAAGTGGCAACAGAACCATCTGGTTTGGACAGATGTGGGAGCAGAGATGGGTAAAAGTTGCGGCCAATAGCTTTGGCAAGAGACCAGAATGCTCGGCTACCATCAGGGCAAGAAGCAAGTTTTCTACTCTTAGCCTGTTCAAACTCAAGTTTGGACTGATTAATAACTGCTTTACAATTGTTGCGAGCTTTGGTGTAGGCAGAAAATGAAACTGAAGAATTAGAAAGAAGCCAATCACGATATGCAACATTCTTCTCTTGAACAGCCTTAGCACATTTATTGGAAAACCAAGGTTTAGATAAAGGACAAGATTTTAAAGTGGAGTGTGGGATAAAGGATTCCATTCCTGCAAGAATAATTTCACTGACACGATCTGAGCAAACGTTGACATCAGAAGTTTTTAAACAATAATCCGACCTAGGAAAAGAAGAAAAGAAGTCTCGCAGGTCATCCCATTTTGCATTCTTGTAATGCCAAACAACACGAGGTTGGGAATAGCCATGAGATAAAGGTTCTATTGGAGAAGAGGCAATCACCAAAGTGTGATCTGAAGTGCCTAAAGGACCTCTCACTTCGACAGTGTACTTAGAAGGGTTGTTTGTGAGAAAAAGATCAAGCGTAATGGCTGTGTGATTAGAATTGTCCTGTATTCTTGTAGGTAAATGAACAATCTGTGCTAGGTCATTGGTAATTGCAAAAGCCTCAGCATCTCGACCTGCTGAGTTGGTGTGAACAGAAAACAGAAGCCAGCTGGAGTTGTGAACATTAAAATCACCAAGGAAAATCGCCTCACTGTTAGGAAAGTTGGACTGGAGAAAGTCAAGTTGCAAAGAGAGGAAGTCAAAGAGCTCCAAGTGATTAGTGGAGTTGGGAGAATGGTAGAGACAATCGATGAATTTGACACAATGAGGTAGAGAGATTTTAAGCCAGAGAAGATCAAAGAGAGGAGATTCCAAATTGCCAAGTCTCTGACAGGGAATATCAGAACAGTCATGTGCACAAGTACCACCTTTGAGGCGAAAGGAATCACACAGCGAATAATTTAGGCATCTGAGATGAGCAGTAGTTGAATCAACCGATAACTGAGATTCTGTCAGAAAAAGTACATAGGGTTTGGCAGACGGACATCAGAAATGCAAGTGGAAATGGCCATCATTGAGATTAGAATTGAGACCACGTATATTTGTGAAATGAATTAGGAAGTGCTTAGGAGGTTTAGATCTTTTCACAGATAAGCTTGCTATATTAGTTTGACAATTCATGGTGCATTCAATAGTAAGAAAAAGTGAGTGGGACATGCTGTATGAAGTAATGAAATTTTTGGATATGGCGTACACGTGGTAAGAATATACCTAGATCCTTGACATAACGTGCCTTCGACAATGCTCCCCGCATACACACTACTCGGACTCCCGCCAGTCACTATCTGGCAGAGTAGAGGTAGCAAGATTATACACTAGCTGATTCGCAAGCCTCCTCGAGGGTTACCAATAGGTTCGGTGCAGTGTACTATCCAGCGGCCGGCCTGCGAACCGTTTTAGAGCAGTACTCTCGAAATGTAAGGATTATTGGATCTCGCCACGACATTCATCAGAGATTTTTTTTCGAGACAGTGGTTCAAATGTTCTGTTAGCTCTTGTAGCTGTTATTTGTTATTTCGTTTTTTTTAGGAGCATTAGCAACTAAGGCTATACTGCTCCGGGATATGCGGTGGTCTTTCCTTGACCTTTCCGCATCCTCCGTATTTGGTGGTGACGGGCTCGAACCCCGGTCTAATCAAGAAGCGTGTGCTACGCACTGCTGCTCCTTCCTACCTGGCTACAGAGGCGCCCAGGCTCTTGTAGCTGGATACCAGCAGGTTTGTTTATTTTTATTCAAATTTTCCCACTCAGGTTCAAACAGATATGTCCAGGTGGGGTGCAAAGGGAGGTTATATAATTTGGCTGCATAGTTAAGAAGCAATACTTTTCTCCTAAGATGTAGTGGAGGTTGATTGGAGTCTATATATAAATTTTGCACTGGGGATGTCTTAAAGGCTCCTTACGCAATCACGACCGGGACTGCGTTAGGAGCTTTTCAATCTTTCAGCTTTTGTCTGCACATTGAGCCGGGCTAATGCCCGCTCAATGTGCAGACAAACTGGAGCTCCATAATGTAGATGAGATCCTATTAAAGTGCAATATAAGTGTAAAAGTGCAAAGCGACTGGCTCCCCGTGTCACAGAAGAGAAGAGATAACTTTGAGGATATTCATCTTTCTCATGCACTGAGTTCTCATTTGCGTTATATACGCCTGATAGGTAAGTTTAGCATTAGTAGAGGAATATGATGCAAGAAAGCAAGGCTTTATATACCTCAATCAGATCACATCTCCAGACACTGTAATTTACAAAACTTAAGCCTTTCTTCTTCAAGCCTTTGTTCCATTCACTAATCTTGTTGCACTTCTCTGCACTCGTTCCAATAGCCCTACATCCTTCTTAAAATGAGGCCTCCAGACCTGTATACAGTACTCAAAGTGTGGCCTGACCATTGCCTTATACAAGGGGATAATCACCTCCTTATTCCTGCTAGAAAAATTTCTGTATATCATTGACAAGACACCATGAGCTACTCTTGCAGACCGTCTGTACTGCTCAGAAAACTTCATATCTGCCTGCACAATTACCCCCAGATCCTTTTCATTCTCTAACTGTCAGTGTAGTTGTTTTTGTTGTTGGTTTGTTGTTTAATGGCACAAGGGCTGCTAAGGCCATATTATGCCTGATTCTATTCACTGCTGCAGTTGAAATGTTAAAATCTGTTTAATAATCATGTCTGCTTCAAGAATGCAAAAAACAAAAAAACCTCAGCTAAATGTGCATTGTCTCTAATCAGATGAGATATTGTTAAAGGTTTTTGCTGATGTGAAAGTGACGTGAAAATTGGGTTTCAAGCATTAACATATTGGTTATAATTTAGTAGGATATGCTTCACTGTAAGTGTGGTCTGACAATATGTACAAATAGGCAGATCTTCCCCCCATGAGCAGATAAATATGAGTTAGATGCGTGTCCCCAATACGCGTCCTAGCCAGGATCACCTCCTCTTGTCTATTTGATCTGATGCTCAATGCCCATAACTGAGGTTCACGTTTGAATTGCAGCAGCTTATTACCGCCCTGAGCCTGCCAGATCTGCAACAATTAGGAGAGGACGCAGTGGTCAGATGTTTAGCGGCTTGATTCTGCATGTTCATTTGCTTTGATGCCTACATGATCTGGTATCCAACAGAAAGTGACTGATTGGTTAGCAGCACATAACACAATTATCTGTGATTTGATTTGCTTCAATATGGGGTGGATTGGCTTGGATGAATTTTTTAATGCTGTTATTATGAGATCTAGAGCTATCTTTATAGCAAAAAGTTCAGCAGTATAGACACTGCATTCCTTCGGAAGGGTCGAAGAACTAGAAAAGATAGTGGAAACTGCCGCTGTACGTACTATTGTACTTGTTTTTCAGTCATCGGTACACATAGGAAAATACTGAGAATTTTTAGCTACATGATCAGCATGGAGCTTCCTGATGGTAGGGTCTGCTCCCTGTTTTTCCCCCATTGTTGGAAAGAGAGATCACAGACCAGTATATAACTAGAACATGGAGGTTCATAAGTGTTTTGTTCTGAAAGATATTATCTATATGTTAGTTACAGCATTCTATTAATTGTAGTAGCCTTATTCCAATTGGCTTGTTATCATTAGGTTTGTTGTGATAAAAGGTGGTCTTTTGGGGCTCAAATAAGTATGGCCAAATAGGATGAAAGGGGAGGCTCCGTATTTTTGTTCATTGTTCAGTAGCAACATTTTCCTGCAAAGATGGAGTGGAAGTTCGTGTGCCTCTATATATAGATTCTGTACAGGGGATGTTCTCAATGCTCCTAGAGCAGTTCTTAGAGCACTATGATGGATATTGTCTAACCAAGTTAGAGACTTTTCCTGGCAGAGTCATAGATTGGAGCTCTGTAATCCAAGCAAGATCGAATTAATACCCGATATAACCGAAGCAGAGTGTTTCAGTCAGCAACGCACTTCAATGAAGATAGTACTCTGAGGATATTTAATTTTTTCAAGCAAATGGTTCTCACATATGTGATGTGTTGTATGAAGTTTAATTTATTGTCAAGTATTAGGCCAAGAAATATGATACTATTGGATAGAGGGATGGTGAGATTTTTAATTTTAAATTGAGGCTTAGGGTGGATCTTACATTTTTTTACAGAAATGAATACATTTGGATTTTTGTGCTGATAAGCAGTAGCCATTGTGAGACATCCACAGCTGAATTTTGTTAATTGAGATCTGAAGCTGTCTCTCAATAGAATTCATATTTTTTCCTTGGCAAGAGATATTGAGGTCATCTCTATAATGATATAATTCTACTGTTCTTGAAATATCATGGATAATATTGTTTATTCTTACTAAAAATAGAGTAGGACTCAAAATAGATCCCTGAGGTATCTATTTAGATAATGAACCTGAAAGGTTCTGCCCTGGAGAAATCTTTGAATAAACAAAGGAAGCCTGCCTCATAACCGAAAGGTGTGAAGATCTTGTAAAATACCGAAAAGCCATGTTGTATCAAAGACCTTTTCGAAATCCAGACTTACCATAACTAGGTGGACAAAAGCATTTCTGATGCTTGCTTCTGCTTTGGTCATCATATCTAATGCAGATATATTTTGCAAAAAGCCATACTGATTTTTATGAATGACGTTATATGACTCTAGAAACTAGGTGAGGCACTTTAAAACCATTTTCTCCAGTATTTTCCCCAAACAACTAGTTAAAGAAATTGAACGATAATTAACTGGATTAGAGAGGTATTTTCCTGGTTTAGGGATGGCTAATACAAATGAATGTCTCCAAGAGCAAAGGATAAACTTCTTCCTCAAAAATTCTGTTAAAAAATATTAGTAGAGTTTGTAAAGAAGTATTACTCAAGTGTTTTAACAAGATATAAAATATACCATCAGGGCCAGCTGCACTATTGATGCTCTATTAAGAGATTCTTTTAACTCAGATATTGTAAAAGGCTGATTATATGGAAGACTGGTTGAAATTTAACTTCTGCCTTTCTGCTGCCTGTTTAATTCATTGGAATGAAGCATCATATGAGCTTCGTGCTGAAATTTTGGCAAAAGCTTCTGCAAAGATGTTTGCTATATCTTTGGGGGGAAACAGTTCTTGTCCATTACATATCAATATAGAGGAGGATGACAATGGATATTTGCCATTTAGATGTTGAATTTTCCTCCAGATTAATCTAGTATCGGTGTGTTTTGTGATAGTGAAAGCGAACTGTATTCCAGGAATCTTTTTTGGCTTTACTTCTTATTTGTCGTGCATTAGCATTTAGTTTCTTATAATTTATAAGAATAATATTAGTGGTACTCTTGCAGAAAATATTCCAAGCTTTATTCTTTTATTTTTTTCCCTATTACATTCATCATTCCACCAGTAGTTTTTGCACCTGTGTGCATGAGTCGACGACTGAGGAATAGCTAAATCAGCTGCTGCAATTATCGGTTTAGTGATATTGTCAGTGGCTTCATCAATTGACTGATTCTGAATGAAATTTTTATCTAAAACTGCACTTATGGAAAATTTTATCCAGTTTACCTTCGTAAATTTCCAGCATTGGTGAGATTCCGGAGAGGGAGAGGTAGTTTGGAATTTGCAAGCAACTGGAAGATAATCGCTGTTGTGTGGATTATCCAATACTGCCCAAAGTACACTTGGGTACAGAGCAGGGGAGCAGATAGTTAGATCTATGGCAGAAGTGTTTCCCGTGCACATACATGAGTATGTGCACGGGCGTACAGCAGAGTTAGATTGTGTGTCCAGTAATGTTTCTATTAGCTGCCCTCTTTTATTGGAAATAGAGGGCAGCTAATGGCCCTCTTAAATCAAACTTATAGGAAATGGTATCTGGGAAAGGAGCTCCTCAAAGTCTCTGAGAACAAATGTTTCGTTCGGTGGAAGATAAATAGAAACAAGAGATAAAATTATTCCAAGTTCTATTCTAACTGCTACAACTTCTAAATTAGTTTTTAAGGGGATTTGCCTAGACGGATTAGTAACGGATACTAACACTGCTACACCTCCATGGCTGCATCTGCTGCATTCCTGTCATGTCTGTACAAAGTATACAAAGGGTACTAGGAAAGTTTTGCAATACAGCTTTGTTTATTTAATTTTTTCAAAGTAATTTCCTCTACATTCAATACACCTCTCCATCCTCCGAAACCAATCTTTAAACCAGTTCTGCCAAGTTTCACTAGGGAGTAAAGCACACTCGTTGTCCCAAGCCCGTAGAAGGTCCTCATCACTGGAAAACCGCCTCCCTTTTAGCTTCATTTTCACATGCGGGAACAGTGCAAAGTCGCAGGGAGCAAGGTCTGGACTGTAGGGAGGGTGCTCGAGAAGTTTCAGTCCTCTAGTGGTCAAATATTCGGTGCAGGCTTTGGCGCGGTGAGCTGCAGCATTATCGTGATGGAGGTACCAGGTGTCCATTCTTGACTTTGGCCGCAGGTTCTTCATAGATCCAATGACTTTAGGCAGGCATTGTTCAGTATACCACTTAGCTGTGACTGTCTTCTGCGTGTCCAAAACGACACGTTCCACAATTCCACTCGATTTGAAAAATACAGCTATCGTTTTCTTCTTTACAGATCGGGATTTTCTGACAATTACGGGTGTGTCGTCATCATCAAAGACCCAAACTTTGTTTTGAGCCTTGGTCGGCAGATCGTAATAGTACAGCCAAGTCTCGTCACCTGTCACGATGTCATTCACATACCGAGATTGTCCCTTATCAAACTTTTTTAACATTTCCCGGCACCAAGTCACACGTCGTGTCATCTGCTCTTCAGTCAGTTGATGCGGCACCCAGAGAGAACAAAGTTTCTTCACGTGCAAATGATCTTGCAGAATCGAACGAATTGCTGGTGCATTTAGGCCCAAAGTATCCTCTATCTGTTGGTAGGTCACTCGCCTGTTTTTGTCAAGCAGTTTCCTCACAGCAGTAACGATTTCCTCCGTGACTGACATTCGTGGCCTTCCCCGCCTCTCAGAATCCTCCAGAGTGAAATTTCCCCTTTGGAATTCTCTATACCACCTGAATATCGTTGTACGATGTGGACAATCATCATCTAGTGCAAGAGTCATTTCTTCTAAACACTGGTCTATGGTTAAACCACGCACGAAATTATACCACAAAACTGTCCTTATCTCATTTCGTGACCACGATGCCATCGCAAGCACTTTACACTCTCACTACTAATGAATAACTGAGCCCATCGACTTGGCGCAGCGGCTACTATGCACGTATGAACATGTCTCAACATGCAGCAACAAGCAGCTTCCTGTGATTCATTGTTGCGTCATATTGCAAAACTTTCCTAGTACCCTTTGTATTTCTTTATTGAGGAGGTTACTCGTGGAGTTAAATATGTTTCTTGTAAACAAATGCTTGCTGGATTGAAATCTCGGATTAGGTCATAGAGTTCATCTGTATTAGTACATAGTCCTCAACAATTCAATTGTAACAAACACTGCATTATTTAGTTTTAATGGTACGATGATCTGGTTGCTTTTTAGAGGAAGTAAACTTATGGCGATCTTTTTTGGAAAAGGAAGGATGTCCAGTGTCTATGTTTTCTTCAACATAAATTTCTAATATAGGTTCTTCTTGAGTTTTGTTATCTATGTCCATTTCTGCCATATTAATTTGGCTCTTATTAGAGGATTCTTCTTTTGCATTCCATTGCCACTAGTAGAGGCAATGGAAATTGGGGTATTACAGGTCTGGTCTCTACTGTTTTGCTTTAAAGCTGGCTGAGGAACTGAAAGCTGAGCTTCAGCCCACTCTGCAAGTGATTTGTCAGGCAGAATTGAATCAATGGTTTAAGTAGCAACCAAACGATAATTCTTAGTAGGATTTGCATATGTACATGCTGGAGCGTCTTTCATATTTGTTATCTCGCTTCCTGGTAAGTCACTTTATGTTCAACTTTAAACTTCTGTGTTTTTTCCCCAGCTTCCATAATTCGAACCTTTTGGAATATGCAGGATGATCCCCCTTGCAGTTTGGGCAAAGTGGAGTTGTTGCATTACAAACTCTTTGAACGTGATCTTGAGATCCACATTTTGGGCATACACTGTTTCATCGACATGTTGTTTGACAATGTCCGAATTTTTGATATTTATAACAGCGAATTGAATTTGGAATATACGGGTGGATATGACAGTTTAGATAACCAGCTTTAACAGTATTTGGCAAGTTTGGTGTATTGAAAATGAGGATTATACTATGGGTTGGAATGAGATTACCATCCCTACGAGACAGAATTCTCTTATTTGTACAAACGTTTGTTCTTTCATTTCATGTTTTTTCTCTGAATGGGATTCAATAAATCCCATTCAGAGATAACACCATAGGAACTATTTTGGGTTGTGTGGGGTGAGATTTTAACAGGAATTCTCCAAAAGGTTGTAAGCTTTAACAACAGTTCGGAATGTTTAGGCTGTGTCATTTCAACTAGTAAATCCCCTGACTGTAACCTTTTTACATTTTAAATGATCCGGCGACATTTTCTAGGAATCTCTGTATCATAAACAGAGAGAGTTTACTCAGTGGTTGACTAGATAATGAATGGATAATAAGAAAGGTTGGATACACTGATCGGTCGTGGTATTTTTTTTAAACGCTTACTTTGCACATTACCTTGATCAGAATTGTACCGATCTTTGGTATTTGAGCCGACGGCTCTAATGCTGGATAGTTTTCTTTTTATCCATGTCAGCTCCTTTTCGCCCTGGGGGATCAGCTTTTCAACTCAGGTTACCAGCCCTGCCACGGGGAGGCAGGAGCAGTACCGCTTGTGGCCAAGTGTAGGAGTTAGTACGGTTAGTAAACTAGAAAAAGAAAAACTAAAGAGCCAGAAAATGGTAATTTCCTTTTTCTGGCTCTCTTTATATACTTTTAAAAGTACAGCTAATTAAAAAAAGGACTTATAAAACAAAGTAAAACAAGAAAAAACTCAGTTGCTCTAGGAAAATCAGTCTAGGAAGTCGCAGATGACTTGGCCACAGAAATGGCACTCGGGGCCTGTCAGTGTAGTACCACAGAGTTGATACGTTACTCTGGGGTTACTGCTTCCCATAAGCAGTACTTTACATTTATCAATTTTAAACATCATTTGCCACCTCTCAGCCCATCAGCTCAACTTTTCTAGATCCTGTTGCAGCAGCATACTGTCATTAGTGTCCTTAACAATCCTGCCAACCTTTGTATTGTCCGCAAACTTGGACATTAAGCTTGATATACCATCATCAATATCATTTATAAATACAGAAAACAATGGACCTAACACTGAACCCTGAGGGACTACACTAATAACTTTAGTCCACGATGAGCAGTGTCCATTGATTACCACTCTCTGTCTTCTCCTACTCCACCATCCCTTTATCCATAGCAGCAATTTGCCTCCAGTGCCACACTGCTCCAATTTGTGCAGCAGGTGCAACAGTATCAAAAGCCTTTCTAAGATCCAAATATATAATATCAAAGTTATTCCCTGCATCCAGTTCTTTTGTGACTGCATCATAGTAACCAATCAAATTGGTTAGGCAAGACTTTCCCTTAACAAAACCCTGTTGTGTCCGAGCTATAACTGAAGTCTTGTCTAGATGATCCTGCAGCGCTTCTTTAACCAGTGCCTCCATTAATTTTTTCTGGAACAGAAGTTAAACTCACAGGTCTGTAATTACTTGTGTCACCCATTGATCATCCTTTATGAATCAGGATAACATGTGCACATCTCCAGTCCATGTGTACCTCCCCTGAGTACAAAGTAGCTCCCATAATTATGGCTAAGGATTTGCTTACTTCCTTTGCTGCCTCATTTATAACTGGATAGATCCCATGCACCCCGGGTGCCTTTTTTATGTTTATCGTCAACAATTTCTCCTCCACTTTCCTCTCAGTTATTAAAAAATCAACTAGCTCACTGTCAGAGTTTAACTCGCCTCTGGCATTCCCCTCCCTCAATAATTCCTCTGCCAGTGCCTACTGTTAATCTATTAGTCCTTGTATCCCCCCCCAAGCTAGCAATTTTCCGACCCACCTAACACTGCCTCAATAGCATCAGCAAATATTCTTGCACCCTTTCTATTTAAGTGTGTCCCATCCCTGTAGAAGCAGTCTCTCCTGTTAACAAGTACAGAACAGGCTGAAAAAAATTCTATCCCTTGAGCCTTGCACAATCTTTCCAGGGCCGAATTGATCGACAAGGCTCTCATCATATACTCCCTTCTATTGTGTCTGGGCAGATTTGCATTCACTTTCGAATTCAACTCTAATTCACGGCTTTTTTTCAACAGTGACCTGGTACTTGTTAAGTAATTCCGCCCATTTCCTACTCTTAATATCAGTAGTGCCAACATGTACAACAATATCTCCTTTTGTGCCCTTAATAGATGATATCTACTCTACATTGTCATCAACCTTTGCTCCTGGCAGACATACTTGTCCTGTTCCACCTATAATTTTTACATATCATTTCTCTGACAGAAGAATTGCCCATTTCTCTGACAATAGAGTTGCCAACTACTAGTTCCTGTGGGACTAGCACATTCTGCCTTAGGGATTGCTGCTGCTGTGTTGTGTGATGATCAAGTGCAAGCTCTGCCATTGATGTGGCCAGCTGAGAGCTTGATGGGCCCTCAATTTAGATCCTTCGAAGGCATCAACCCTGTCCTTCAAGCCCTCATATAGGCCCATAACAACGCTGTGTTTTCGCCTGATTTCCTTACATCGCACACACACACAAACACCCCCCTGGGCAATATCATGTCTCATACCTGATTGCTCCACAAAGATCAAGGAAGCAGTGCATTTTAAAAGGCTGTGATTCAGAGGCAACTGTCCCCCTCAGTTCTCCCCTGAGCCACAGCACTCCATTTAGCTTGAGCCTTTTGCTTTGTGTGTCCAGTACTAGATCCAAGAACTGAACATCATTGCTAAGTGATATTGGTTGGGTTCCTAACCTGGGTTCAGGATCTGGATGGAGCTTTTTACAAAAGTGAATAGCAGCTGTTTTTGTTTTGGAGTGGCTATAGCCCTTGTGGAATGCCCATGACTCCATTTTGTTTATTAGGAGTTTCAGTTGGCATTCAACATTCGCATATTTTGAAAATGGCAAGATATTGTAAGGTCGTCTGCATATGATTCCATTTTGTTTATTGAGAGTTGCAGTTGGCATTCGATATTCGCATATTTTGAAAATGGCAAGATATTGCAAGGTCGTCTGCATATAGATATGTGTCGATATTAACTGGAATATTCACTGTTGCCTTGTTCAGCTTAAATGCAAAGAGCGTTGCGCTAAGAACTGATTCTTGTGGGACCATTTCTTCCTGGACAACTATTTGGGACAATGAATTGCAGTAATGCACCTGAAATGTTCTATTTTGGAGAAAGCTTTGTATGATTAATGATAGCTGACCCCGAAGTCCTGTGGCATAGAGATTTTGAAGAATGCCATTGCGCCAGGTTGTATCAAAGGCTTTTTCAATGTCCAGGTGAACCATGACGAGATGTTCTCTACGGATAAAAGCATTCCATATGTTGGATTCTGCCTTGATCATAATGTCTAGAGTGGACCGATTTTTCCTAAAGCCGTACTGATTCTTGTTCATTACCAAATGAGATTCTAGATAGAATATTAACTGAGCATGAATCATTTTTTCTATTGTCTTTCCAAGCAACTGCTAAGGCAATTTTGGCCGATAGTTTCGTGGATATGACTGATCCTTTCCCCGTTTGGAAAAGGCTAAGACTATTGAGTGGCGACAAGAATGAGGGAACTAACCTTCATTAGAATAGCCAGTTGAAATATGTCAGCAGTGAATTCAGAGCTTTCTTGTTTAGGTGTTAAGCATCATGTAATATATTCCATGAGGTCCTGCTGCAGTATTAGCTGACCGGTTTAGGGAGCTCTCTAGTTCCAGTAATGTAACAGGGCGATTATATGGAAGTTCAGTTTATTCTTTTCAGTGTTGTCTTTTTGCTGTTTAAAGGCAGGCTCATATGCTGACATGGCTGATATTTGAGAAAAGCATTCTGCTAGGACATTTGCAATTTCCATTGAAGAGAAAAACTCTTTACCCTTCCAGGTTAGAATAGGTGTTAATTCTGGGAGGTATTTTCCATTCAACTTCTTGATTTTGTTCCATATTTTTCTACTCTCTGTATTTTTAGTAATGGTGGAAGCAAACCGGATCCAAGAGTCTTTTTTCACTTTTTGGGTGTAAAAAGTTCCAGTAATGTAACAGGGCGATTATATGGAAGTTCAGTTTATTCTTTTCAGTGTTGTCTTTTTGCTGTTTAAAGGCAGGCTCATATGCTGACATGGCTGATATTTGAGAAAAGCATTCTGCTAGGACATTTGCAATTTCCATTGAAGAGAAAAACTCTTTACCCTTCCAGGTTAGAATAGGTGTTAATTCTGGGAGGTATTTTCCATTCAACTTCTTGATTTTGTTCCATATTTTTCTACTCTCTGTATTTTTAGTAATGGTGGAAGCAAACCCGATCCAAGAGTCTTTTTTCACTTTTTGGGT
Organism: Mastigoproctus giganteus; assembly: GCF_048544385.1. Classification (NCBI taxonomy): domain Eukaryota; kingdom Metazoa; phylum Arthropoda; class Arachnida; order Uropygi; family Thelyphonidae; genus Mastigoproctus; species Mastigoproctus giganteus. Next base: position 51,021,409 of record NC_143576.1, on the reverse strand, counting down.
GCTTGCAAAAAAGATTCCATGCTTTATTCCATTCTTTTTTAGCATTACGGCATGCATCATTCCACCAGATATTTGCATGAATATGAGGACCAACTGTGATTTTTGGTATAGCACAGGTTGCAACTGTTATTATCTGTGTAGTAATGTGTTCAGTAATGTCATCATAGGCTGGTTTTTAACAACTTGATCATCAAATAAAATTGCACCGGTGAACTTGTTCCAATCTGCCTTGGAGAGTTTCCATTTTATGGGGCTGATTATACGTGAGGTTCTACATGTGTTTATATGTGTTTGCAATTTACAAATAATCGGGTAATGGTCGCTGTTCTATGGGTTATTTGATACTGACCACTGAATGATTGGGAACAATTTTGGGGAACATATTGATAAGTCTAAGGCAGTAGATACTTTAGTGGGAAAGTGAATATAAGTGTCAGCACCAGTATAATGTGGGATTCTGGTTATCAAGAACTGTTTCAATGAGTTTTCCTCTTTTGTCTATCTGGGGTGCGAGACTGCCACTAATCAAAATACAGGACAAAATCATTAAACTAACAACCAAACTAAAATACCTGGGCATCACCGTGGACAGAAGCCTCACATTCCTACCACAGCTACAAAATCTACAGAAGAAAAGAAAATTAAAACATATGCAGCGATGATAAATCCAAGAAAAGACTGGGGGCTGAAGAGGTACACCCTTGCCCTCTTATACCAAGGTGTATTCATCCCTGCGGTGACTTATGCCTCTGGAGTCTGGTACAACAAAGCCACGACTGTGGTAAATTCTAGAAAGCTTCTCACCACCCAAAGACCGACACTACTCACCATGACAAGAGCTTGCCACACAGTCTCCACTCCCGCACTACAAGTGATGACAGGAAGCCTGCCCCTTGACGTGGAGATGGTTCGAGCTGGGATGAATTTCCAGCTTGGTCGGGGCAAAAGCACAACATACAAAGAGTTCACCACAGATCCTGCAAGAAACAGAGCAAATGAAAAGCGGCTTCTAGCTTACCTCCAATGGATATGGCATAACGCTGTTCCCAAACAACAAAGGGGCAAATAACAAAAAAATTCATCCCTGAGATAAATACAGTCTATCCAATGCTACCGACCTGGTTTTCCCCAGGTCGTCATGTTACATATCTGATGACAGGACATGGCGCCTTCATATCTGATGACAGGACATGGAAGTAAACTGGCCACTTCCGACTAGTGGACGAATTCCCTGTGTGCACGAATGCCAACACTACGAGGACCTCAGATTAGTATTAATCACCAAGATTCAATTCATCCCGAGAAATAATGAACACCACCTTCTGGAAGGTGCCAAGAATTTCAGAGCCTTCTCAGACTTTGCCCAGGCCGTATATGCCAAGCAACAAACTTTACCACAACCACCAAACTTCAACTAGGAAAGGGGCAAGATAAATTACAACAAAAGGAATTACCAACATAGGAGAAAGTGCAAACAACAAAATGACACAGCCACACTAGGGGAAGAATGAATTGGGACCCTGAGATCTTATCATCCCACAGGTCAAGAAACCCTAAGCTTCCAATAAAGTGACATCCTTCTGCTACAAACAAGAAAACCGCAAGTTTGTGACCTCGAAATGCCTAGAGAAATAGTGACCACAAACAGCTTCCTCCCAACCCAACAGTTGACTCGACAACCACAGATAACCGTGCAGTGCCGGTTAGCTGGTTGTTGTCACTAATTCTTAGTGACAACAATTTGTGACAACCAGCACTGCACACCGGACTTAAACCAGAGATGAGACAACCCAAGGAAAGGACAACCAAGATATTGGAACGAAGACCAGGACAGCAGCTGATCGCTTCCTAAGCCATACGGTGATCCAGGCCCAGCCTTCTTCCAACCCCTGTCCCTGGCAGGGGGAGGTAACCTTTTGGCACCTCCCCCACCTGCCATCCAAACTTCCCTCTGGCGTGGCATGGGCATGCCACACTGCCTAGTAAGAGTCACCTCTTCTATCGACCCCTTACTTCTACTTCTATCCCCCAGTCTTCAGCCTTCTCCCCCTCCGACTATTAACTTTCATCTAGTGTATAGCCTCACATGTCTAAATTTAAAAACATCAAAATTTCTAGCATTCAACCCCAACCAGCGATTTCCTAACAGCAATCTCATTAAGTATTTATGTCAAACGTGTGAATTTTTTTTTTTTAAGACCCTAACCGCTGAAATCCCAGGAAACTAGGTGGCAGGACCTGCCAGAGCAACTTGTGATACTGGACATGCCCGCCTGGACTCCACGTGGCAAGCTATGGGCAATGTCAGGCTCTACTAGGGGCCTGGAGGCCAATAAGCCCGGTTAGCCTCCACGTGGCGAGCTATGGGCAATGTCGGGCTCCACTAGGGGCCTGGTGGCCAATAAGCCGGCCACAACACATCACACTGCACAGACATGGCCCACACACTTTCAAGTCTCTGGGTGGACAGTCTACTGTCCCCGATACAGCAAACATACGCAGAGATGGGAGAAATCCCAGGTGCCGTATGACACGAACATACCTTATATAGGGTGGTGCCCATTGAAATCTCTTTGCAGAATGAAAGGAGATGGAAGCTGCTTTAGAAGTTCCTCCTGCTCTTTCACAGTGAATTCTTAGTTTGGGAAAGGTACACAGAGATTATGGTACCATAAAACTCAAAACAATACATACTGCTACAGCCTCTAATGTGGTCTGCAGTGGGATCTGTTTTGCAGGAACCTTGTCAACAATTATGGCTACGCCTCCTCTTTTTTTTTTATTTTTTTTTATTGAGTTAATATTGTTTCTGTCCTGTTGATAGATACTATAGTTTTTGATCACTGGAGTCACTTGTGGGGTTAAATTGGTTTCTTGCAGGCATAAGATAATTGGACTATGCTGTTTGATTAGGTCATATATATTAAAAATATTGCTTCAGAGATCTCTACAGTTCCACTGTATAATATTCTGCATTATTTAGTTTTAGAAATTGTGTATGGTTCTGTCTGTTTTTTATATCCTGCCTGTTTGCATCAATCTAGTTTCATCCTTTCTTTTTTTGGAAAAGTGGGACGTCCAATTTCCATATCATCTTCTGCATGTAGATCTAGGATTGGCTTATCCTGCAGGATACCAGTCTCAATATCCATATTTGCTGAGCATGGTTGGTCTGAATTGTTTTGGGGTGATGCTTTTAATTTTCCAGTTTCTGGCATGGTATCAGAAGCAGTTGGTGGAACTGTTAGCAGGGTATTGCTAGCATGTTACTTTACATTGTTCTGTAGGTGACTGCTGTGGGGATGATAGCACTGATCGAGCTCAATCAACAATTGAGATGGATGGTGGTACTGTTACTGCCACTTGTGTTGCTGTTGACTGGTATTTTTTTTGTTGCTTCAGCATACGTAATTTTTGGCATATTGAGCATAACTTGCTTCATAGCTTCCTGATAGGTGAGCCCACTGTTTGACTTTGTACTTCTGGATCTACTTGCCTACTCCCCAGAGCTCACAATTTTTTTTTTTAATATGCTGGCCTTTACAATTTGGGCATTGTGGCATTTCTGCAGTGCAGTCAGTTTGTGCATGATCTTTGGAACCGGGCATGTAGTGTCCCCTTGGCATACTGTTTGCGAGTGTCCAATTTTTGTCACTTGAAACATCTGATTGGGTAGAGAATGTACGGACGTACTCAGCAATTAAGGCTTTCACACATGATGGTAAGGTTGGTGTATCGAATGTTAGAATAATGTTTCTGGTTGGAAAAAGTTCATCTTTTTTTAATCATTATTTGTTTTGCCTGGCTGGCTTTTTACTCTTTTAGTTCTTCAACTATCTCATTTTCCTGTGAAACCTGGTGACATTCATCAGGTCCCACTCAGCTATTACTCCTTTGGAACTATTTAGTGTAACATGAGGGGTGGCCTGTATAGATATTTGCCAAAATTTGATAATTTTAGTAGAGCCGGGGAATGCTGATGTTTAGCTGTTTCAACTAGTAGATCTCCAGATCAGAAGTCTTTTCACCATTTTTGGAGAACCAGCCACACTTTCTAAACATTTCTGAATTAAAAATGGTGAAAGGTCACATAGGCTTGGACGAAAGAGAATGGAATAAAAGGAATGCTGGGAATTACTACTGATTCTCCTTTTTACGTAGTCTCTTTGATTGTGATACATAATGTTCAGTTTCAATAAGGTCATGAGTTGAGCGTCTAGGCTCAAGTGCTGGATAATTGTCAAAACCCATGGTTGCTCCTTTTAGCCATGGAGGATAACTTTTCACCCAGGTTACTGGCCCAGCCATGTGGAGGCAGAAGTGGTGCCACCAGTGAACAAGCGATAAGAAATTAGCAGTTAGTGTGTTATATAGGTAAGTTCTATGTACAAAGAGAGGAAAGGTACGTTTTCTTTCTTCTTTGGAGAGCTTAGTTTTTTATTCAGAAGAGCAGAAATGAAATAATTTTGCAAATAAAAACATTCTCAGTAATCTGCTGATTCTAGAGAAGATGATTTGAAATCACTTTTTAAACTCGCTTGGCACTCGGGGCCAGAAGGAAAGGATATGAATCAGATTAGACCGTTTAACATAGATGGGTTGCTATTGATGATCATGCTCAGGTAGCTGAATGATTATTTTGCATCTACATGCACACATGAGGAGTTACTCAATGAGGGGACTTATTATTATTATTATTAATAGCCATATAGTGCAAGTAAGCCTGAGGCTTACACTGCACCGGGAAAAAAATAAAAGTTCCCGAGTTACCCCGAGAGAGAGAGAGAGAGAGAGAGAGAGAGAGAGAGTCAAAAGTAGAAGGGAATCACCAAGAAAGAGAAGAATGATATCCAGCTCGGGACCCTGGGTGTGCCAAGCCCATACTCACCAAATGTAAGCCCATGGACTTCCAGAAGTTTATCAAACATAACAGGGAGCTAAGTGATTTTTAATGACTGAGAGCAAAGTGGAGGAGAAATTGTTGAAGTTAAACATAAAAAAGGCACCTGGGGTGGACAGGATCTATCCAGTTATGTTAAAGGAAGTAAGCAAACTCTTAGCCATAATTATGAGAGCTTCCTTGGACTCAGGGCTGGTCCCCACAGACTGGAGATGCGCAAATGTATCACCAATTTGCAAAGGTGGCTCAAAAGGTGACAAACGTAACTACAGATCTGTTAGTTTAACTTATGTTCCGTGAAAAATAATCACTGGTTAAAGAGGCATTGCAGGATCATCTAGACAAGACTGCAGTAATAGTTAAGACACAGCATGGGTTTGTTAAAGGGATATTGGATGTGGTCACAAAGGAACTGACATGCAAAAATAATTTTATTATTTCATATACTTGGATTTCAGGAAAGCTTTTGATACTGTTGTACATTGAAGACCGCTGTACAAATTGGAGAGGTATGGTATTAAGGGTAAGTGTGCTAAAATGGATAAAGGGATATTTGAGTGGGAGATGACAGAGAGTGGTAATGAACAGACACTGCTCTTCGTGGACAAATGTTATTAGTTTAATTCCCCAGGGTTGGGTGTTGGGCCCGTTGTTGTTTTGTATATTTATCAATGATATTGATGAGCGTATATCATGTTTAATGTCCAATTTTGCAGATTATACAAAGTTTGGTAGAGTTTTTTAAGACAGTATGCTACTCCAACTGGTCTAGATAAGTTGCGAAAATGGGCTGAAAAGTGGTAACTGAAGTTTAACATTGGCAAATGCAAAGTACTGCATATGAGTAGCAATATCCGAAGAGAAATGTACCAACTGTGTGGTACTACACTCAGGGAAGTGGAAAGTGAAAAAGACCTGGGGGTAATTGTGCAGTCAAATATGAAGTTCGTTGGGCAATGCAGACGAGCTGCCAGGGCAGGATATGGAGCCTTGTCAATGATATATAGGAATTTTGCTAGCAGGTACAGTGAGGTGATTATCCCGTTATAGAAGACAATGGTCAAGCCACACCTAGAGTATTGTATGCAGGTCTGGAGGCCTCATTTTAGGAAGGATGTAGAGTTGCTAGAATGAATACAAAGAAGGATAACAAGATTGGTCAGCAGAACAAAGCGGTGCTCTTACCAAGAAAGGCCTAAATTCTGCAAATTGCAGTACCTGGGGAGTAGGCACCTGCGAGGTGATCTGATTGAGGTGTATAAGGCCTTGAATGGGTTGAGCAAGTGAATGTTGATGGGATTCTTCGTCTTGCTCAGATTAAGAACCAGAGGGGGCACAGATTCAAATTGAGGAAAGACAGTTGTAGAATAGATGTGCAGAAATTTGCCTTTAGCCAGCAGGTAGTTCATTGGTGGAACAGACTTCCATGTTTGGTTGTGGAAGTTGATAGCCTAAATAAATTAAGGCTGAGATGGACAGGCCTATGGAACGAACAGAGGTGTAAAATGGAAGGCTTATTTTTTTTTTTGGCTGATGCCACATAAGCATGTTTTCTTGCATCCTATGCCTCTGCTAATGCTAACCTAGAGAAATCTGGCCTTTACGGAGTTTTGTATTCATCGCAATACCTAATGCGGAGCTGGGAGAACCACCAGAACCGTATTACAATTAACACTATACACGGCGTTTTCTCCCTCTCCCCAAAGCTGGGTGCCCCTCCCCCTTGCCGAATGCCTATCCAAGATGACTCTGGTAAGAGAGTATGGGGGGGCTGGATAAGCATTGTGCCCCCCATACTCTGCTGTTCCCCCTTTCAACCAAGCGGGTGCCTTTATACTACCCCCCCTCATTCTCTCCCACTTCCTGTCTCCCCACTATCACCTTCAACCTTTAATTTTTTTTTTTTTTAATGGGCTCTCCCTGTCTGTAGCCTCAGCTACCACAGGGTTCGCCCTGCCTCTTTTCCCTCTTCACAGCGCTAGATGGTAATCTAGAAGTTTTTGTTTGAAAACATTGGCCCCTATGCTAAGAGGCCGGATGAACAACACAATCCTCACATTAATACTTTACGAACACTCACTAACCTACATAAATCTGGCCTTTGCAGAGTTTTGTATTCATCACATTGCCTGATATGGAGCTGGTTGCCCCATAGCTGCCTTACAATTAATACTATACAGTATGTCAATTTCCACAGCAAAAGAGTTGAGACTGACTCATTTGCTAACTCCTTCAACTTGACATTCATCTTTTTCTTGTGTTGCAGGGGACACTTATGTCTTTCAGTGTTCCTTTTGTACTGGGTCTTGGTAGAGGGGGACAACAGGTGATACAGAAACAGGAGTGATAGTTGATTATTGTGGACATTTACAAGATAAGTAAGTAGTGTGCAATGACCTTTTAGGCAGGATAGTCATTTCAGTTTAATTTCCAATGGGACATCTACCTGCAATCACTTGGATGGTGAGGATTTGTCGATATTCAGAGATTTTGCCACTTTTCTCCTCTCTTGGTATTCACATGTTCAGCATTGCCTTCAGTCTGTATTTCTTTTTTCTTTATGCCATCTACAAAATGCATGTGAGTATGCAGGGAACTCTTGACAGTTAGTACATGTTGGTTTTTGAGCTGAGTAGCTGATTTTGCAGTCCTTTACATCGGGTGTCAATAGTGGGCGTGGCAGCGAGAAGATGCGTCTACATGGAGCCGCACTTGATTGTTGACGGCGGATGGGGATCGTAGGATTTCGTTGGTTTTGGATCAATACTAGGATTTTACCATGGATTTTTTTTGGATTTTAAGTACATGCATATGAAATTAAGTGATATATTTCAAGTAAGAGTTTTGCTTAATATAGTTCTCACCAATTATTGTGCCTTTGAAAATGTTTTCGTACAGTGCTAGCGATCTCACTGTTACTGTTTTTGACTTGATTGCACCTGAAGAACACAAGAGTTCTGAATATATTACAAGTAAAACTAGCTATATCAAGCATATTTTGAATGGGGAATCTGACTGTGACAGTTATGTATTCTCAGAACTTCAGTTAGTTTTCTTTGTTTATAGTGGTTTTCCTGCCAAAAATGGGAAATTGCGATATTCCAGTTTTGGCGGGACTAAGATACATATCCTCCAGGCCTCTTGAGTATGAAAAGGGCCAAAAAAAGTGAGGCACCAAGCTGAGAACAAAGAGGTTTTTTTTTTTTTTTTTTTTTGATTTGGTAATTGTTGGCGCATCGGCTTCTGTGGCCATATTGCACCTCCCAAGGTTTTTGCAGTACTTTGATCCAAGCCCGAGGCGGGAATCGAACCCGCGACCTTTGGGTTGCCGGGCAGGTACTTTACCCACTCGGCTAGCCCGGTCGGCAGAACAAAGAGGATAAAGCGAAGGAAAACAATGAAAAGACTGTTAACAAGACAGAAGAGGTTGTTGTTATTTGGTTTTTAGGAGCATTAGCAACTAAGGCCATATTGCTCTGGGGATATGTGTTGGTCATTCCCTGATCTTTCTACATCCTCTGTATTTGGTGGTCATGGGCTCGAACCCCAGTCTAATCAAGAAGCGTGTGCTACGCACTGCTGCTCCTTCCCACCTGGCTACGGAGGTACCTACAGAAGAGGAAAAAAGGTTTCAAGCAATAAATAAATTGGCAGGTCCAATTAAACCATAACCAGACTAGAATAATAACATCTGCAGTCTAACTGCAGATTATAAATTATTGGAGTCTTAGAGCAAAGGGTGACAGAACTCAACACAGAAAATAGTGCTGAGATATAGGATAGACAATGTAATTAAGGAAAGGAATAACTATGAAGAAATGAATACTCTAAGTTGCCAGGTAGCAAGGGCAAGTAAAACAGAAAATAACCAACCTAAGCAACCTAAGGAAATACACAGATTGTTGTTGCTGCTATTTGGTTTAACGACACAAGGGCTGCTGTGACCAAATTATGTCTGTTCGTAGCTTATTAAATTATATCCTCCTGCACAGGACAAAACATTTTAAATATGACAAAGGTTCGCTTATATGTGCTTAATTTCCTATACAGTGAGATATTCAACGTGGAAAGTGACTGAAAAGTGGTTGATCAGAGAGTTGAATGTAAGGGACAATCCACCAGAAAAAGACAGACCGTAAGTTGTCTTTGACAGTTTGAGCACTGCAGTGAGTTTGGGTTTTCTCCCAATAATAGGAAGAGATGAGTATGATGAGTGTGTCCAATTCTGAGTCTTGCAAGTACCACTTCCTCTCATCTGTTTTGTCGGAAGCCAGAGAGCCACAGCTTTGGTTCTTGCTTTATCTAGTAAAGTTTATTGTTGGTGTTACTTTTCCAGATCTTTAACCATTTATCGTAGAACACTTTGCGCATCACAGATTTATAGTCAGTGTATGGAACCTGATGATGTTGCGAGAGAGCTGGTTGGGGATGTTTAGCGTCAAATTCAGCACTTTCATTTCTCAGAATGTCAGACTGGCGCGGGATCCAGCAAAAACTGATTGACTGATTGGAAGCACTGCAAGAGAATAGCTGAGAGTGAATGTGTTTCAATGTAGGGTGAAAGGAGGAGAAATTCTTTCTTAGAGAAGAGAAAGCATTGAGAGAGTCAGTGTAAATTATAGCAGATGAGATGGAAAGCTCTATAATCTCCTAAGTGCTAAAATTTATGGCGTATAATTCACGGGTGAAGATGCTGCAGGCTAGTGGTAGTGAGGCTGTAACTGAAAGTGAAGGAAAAACTGCTTCAGCATCTACCGTAGTTGCAGTTTTTGATCCGTCAGTGTAGATTTTATAGGCATAACAGTTAAGAGTAGAGTGAGCTGAGGCAACTGCCTGATATTGCAGAGAGGTATGATATTCTTTCCCTACTGCAGAAAATGTTCATCATAAGAGGCAGAAACGTACGTCCAAGGAGGAACGGGTGCACTTGTGTCCTGAAAAATATCATTTAAGTCGATATCCCAACTCTGGACAAGTTCTCTAATCCTGAGTGAGGTCGATCAATTCTCATTTGGCTTACTCTCATAAAAGGAAACCCACCTAGTATTACAAAGAAAGTCCCAACTGGGGTGCAATGGAAGACTCTGAATCTTAGTAGCATGGTGAAGCAGTAGTGTTTTCCTATGAAGTTACATCTTCCTATGAAGATGTAATGGGGCATCGTGCACTTCAATGTAAAGACTTTGGATCGTAGAAGTCCCGAAAGCTCCAAGCGGAGTCCTCAGAGCACTGTGCTGGATGACATTCAGACGTTGTAAAGTAGTGCTTCTGGCAGAGTGATAAACTGGACAACCATAGTCTAGGCGTGAACGAATTTAAAGTTCTGTAAAGATGCAGTAAAGTATACTGATCAAGCTCCCCAAAATGTGGATGAGATCAACCGAAGTATGTTCGGTCGATCTCGTTTTAGACAAACATTCCCTAAATGAGTGATATGACCTTGGAAATTAAGCTTGCTATGTAATATCAGTCCAAGAAATCTAACAGTGGTAACAAGCGGTATTGGAGTATAGTATAGTTTTGGGAGAATCAGCACCAGATCTCCCCAGACGATGCTGTCATCACTGATCAGGCACATAAGTTCTAGGACTGCAAGTGGCTTGAGAGTTTGCGGATCTGTTCCACAGTGAACATTAATAGAGATAGAGGAACGCAGATCCATCCCCTCTTTGAGGCTACTTTGAGACTGTTAGTTAGTTATTTTTTATGTTAGTTTTTAGGAGCATTAACAACTAAGGCCATATTGCTCTGTGGATATGCGGTGGTATTACTCTGAACTTTCCGCATCCTCCGCATTTGGTGGTCATGGGCTCGAATCCTGGTCTAATCAAGAAGTGTGAGTTACGTACTACTGATCCTGTCCACCTGCCTACGCAGGTGCCCACTTTGAGACTGACAGGAAATGGTAAGGTTGTCTGCATACATATAGGTTTCAACAGTATTTCGGATGTCTTTTGTCATGCTAGTTGGCCTCCGTAGCCGAGTGGTCATGAGTGGGAGTGCATTAGCACACGCTCTTTGAGTAGACCGGGGTTCCACCTCCTGACTGCTAAATACAGTCGATCTTCCAACCCGCACTGGACCAGCGTGGCAGATTATGGTCCATTTCCCTCACCATGAATTATTGAGGAGGCTTCCATCCTGAAGCGGGGTTGATAATGGCTGCAGTTCACCTTTTTTTTTTTTTTTTTTTGCCATGCTGCTAACTCGGATATCAAAAAACGGTTGACCTAAGTATTGATTCCTGCGGGACTCCTTCCTGAATGTGAGAAGCAGAGAGCAAGTTTTTATATTGTACCTGAAAAGAGGGCAACTGCAGGAAATTTTGAATGATATTAGGCAAATGTCCCCTAAGTCCAAGATGGTAAAGATCCGTAATGAAATAACCAGGACTAAAGAAACCAATATAGTGATATTAAAAGCAAAACCTATTAAAAGTGTCAGGCAGTCAGAGAAGCTGTTGTGACTGAACTGAAATCACACCTAAAGGAGATCAGAGTAAGCAGCATGAGGAAAGTGAGAGAAAATGGGGTGCTACTGGAAGTAGCAAACAAAGAAGATTTGAAAAAGGTAGAAACTAACACTGAAATCTTAAAACGTGGTTTAAAACCAGAGAAACCAAAGGGAAAGAACTATCTGATATCATACAATTTACTCCTGAGAAGGAATTAATGATAGATATAATATTATAAAAATTTATGGACATAAATAATGGACATAGAAGAGTTTGCTGATCAGTTCCAACTCAAAGAAGCCACAAAAAGCAGGAAAAATGGCCAGATAAATATCATAGTGGAGATTCCCCAAAAGTCTGGAGGCATCTACAAGGGCAGCAAAGAATCCAGCATAGACAGCCATAGATTTAGGGAAGACTTCCCTGTAACAAGAAGTTATAATTGTCATAAATTTGGATACACTGCCAGAGATTGCACTCAGAAAGAACCTGTCTGTGGTCACTGTGCAGTAGTTGGGCATGACTATAAAAACTGTAGAAATAAAAATCAGCAGCCAAAATGTGCTACCTGCAAGGCAGCATGGCTGACTGACTATGCACACAGTATCAGGGATGAAAAATACCCCTGCTATAAGATAATTACAAAGCAAATACAATCTAGGGCCAACTATGGGCCAGACTGAAAATATAAATGTGACTAGGGCTTTAAATCTTGCCCAGTTGAATGCTCAAAGAGCAAGAACTGTTGTAGATCATATCAAACTCAAATTAGAAGAAAATAATATAGATATCTTGGTAATCTAAAAGCCCTACACCCATATGGGTAGGGTTCAAGCAACAGTGGTCAGAAACACTAACCACATAGTCACCTCTGCTCTCCAGTGGCAGAGTGTGCCCATATCACCAGTGCAGTTGGACAGTTCTATATTATATCTCTTAATGCAAGACCAGGCGAAGACATAAACCTTATTAAAGATTACTTACAAATAGTCATAAATTTGTTACCTATTGCAAATATCATTGTGTGTGCTGATGTCAACTGCTGGTCAGCCTTATGGCATAGCTGTACAGGCATACACAATGGCCAGATATTATCAGATTTTATAGCCACCTCACCCTTTCATGTGATAAATCAACCTAATAACTTACAAACTTTTAGAAGTACCATGTGGGAGAGTGACACTGATGTCACTCTTGCCACCAATTCAATAGCCTATAAAATGAGACTAGTATGTCCAGCCAGCCTGGACTACGTCAGATCATAGAGCCATCACCTTCAAACTAAACAGGCTGTTACAAACAACCCAACACCCCTTGCTGGATATCAAAAAGGAAAATTTTAAAGAGGCAAACTGGCAGATTTTTGCAAAACATACAGCAACTGAGCTGCAAAAACAGTAAAATGAGTCTAGATCAGGCTACTGTAGCCCGGACGAGTAAGCACTGACTATGACAAACATTTTAACAAAAACAGTAAACCTGTCTATCCCATGGAAAAAGCCGAGGAAGCAGGCAGTCCCCTGGTGGTGGTGCCCTGAACAGACTATACTCAGGAGAAATCTGCACCAGGCAAGGAGAAATTTTCAAAGAGCCAAAACATCTTGGCCACAAAATGAGGTGGATGCACTGAGAGATTCTTATAGAACTCTCAGGAATACAGCCCTCATAAGAGACAAGAAAAAGGAATGCTGGAGGGATAGGTGAAAACTACTGGAAACTACTTGGTGAAAACTACTGGAAACAATAATCCTTGGGGAGTTGTCTACGGAATAGTGACCAACAAGCTGCTAAGACTAGATGTCTTGGAAACCACTGTAAAACCAGATGGAACCCCAACCCTGCGTTGGGTGGACTCTGTAAATAACATCCTAGATAGTATTATTCAGACCAAAACTGGGGATCATTCCCCCACCCAGCTGGACATTATAAAAGAAAACACTGAATATGAAAATGCCAATATTGAACCTCTGTTTACAACACAAAACTTAGAAATAGCACTATCTAAAACCAAAAACAATAAATGCCCAGGTTTTGACCTCTTAAAAGTTGAGATCAGCAAAAAATTAGCAGAAATAACACGAGACAAATTAAAAGCACTATATAATAACTGTATGACAGAAGGTATATTCCTAAAAACATGGAAAAAAGCTGTGTTAAGATTAATTCTCAAAAACACCAAGAAACCCCCTACTAATCCTAAATCATACAGGCCAATAGTACTACTCCCTGTACTAGGGAAAATATATGAAAGCCTAATATATAGCAGATTAGCTCAATACTACACAGAAGCAAGTTTACTTCCCAACAATCAATATGGTTTTAAGCAGGGCAACTCTATGGAGGATGCCATGCACCCCCTGCAGACAACAGTTAAAAAAAAAATCAGAGGAGTATATATGCTGGCAATCTCCATTGACTTTGCTGGGGCATTTGACTCACTCTGGTGGTCTAGTGTCCTTAGGAGACACTGCCAGACAAATGCCCCACAAAACCTCTATAAGTTAATAAACAGCTACCTTAGAGACAGAAGCGTCTCAGTATGCACAAGGTTCCAGGAATTGACTTGCCTTGTGAATAAAGGCTGCTGCAGGGCTCAATTTTTGGCCGTTTCTTCTGGAACATAGTTCTGGATGAATTTCTGGCTTTGGATCTGGCCCCATGGAAAGCATAGCCTTTGCAGATGGCATGATTTTCCTTATAAAAGGTAAGATGTGAGTGGTTGTAGAGCAAAGATCAAATGCTACCCTCTTGCAGTTACAGGAGTGGGCAAAAATGCACATGCTCAAAATATCGCTGAAAAAACCAAAAAAAAAAAAAAAAAAAAGACTTCTAAAAGGCAATTTGGACCTAGGAAGATGTCCACAAATTAAAATTAACACAACAACTATAAAAATAGTTACAGAACTAAAATATCTTGGAGTGGTCTTTGATTCTAAATTAACTTTTTATCCCATTTAACCTACTTGACAAAGAAAGTGAGAAATTATGCAGGTATGATTGCCAGGATCAGTCGATCAGAGTGGGGGACTCAAAAGAAAGACCCTGGCAATCATATACTGTGCAATATTCCTACCTTTATCACCTATGGAGCTGGTGCGTGGTTCACCCACTTGGCCATAACAAGAAACAAGAATAAATCAGAATTGGTACAAAGGACAATACTTCTCACCATTACCAGAGCATGTCACACAGTGAGCACACCTGCGCTACAGTTGCCAGTCGGAGCTCTCCCACTTTACCTGGAAGTAGCCAAAAGAGGCTTGTATTATATACTTAAAAAGGGGATACCCACAGAATTTCTGGGGATAGCCCTTGATACAGCCAGCACCTTCAATGCTGAAAGAAAAAGAACAGTCACAAAGCTCCAAGAGCTATGGCAAACAAAATGGGAACAGGAAACCAGAGGTCTAGTTACCAAAAGGTTTCTGCCATGGGTGGCAATGGTCAGCCCAAAGCTGCCTAAGTTGTATGCCCCTGGACTTTTTACAACATTCATATTGACAGGTCATGTCTCCCTAAAAGCAAATCTAACCTCCTTAGGGCTGACTGATGACCCAAATTGCACCTGTGGCGAGAGAGTGAAGACTGGGCACACATTCTGTATGAATGTATAATTTAGGACATCCCCAAAACACAGCTAATAGCACAGATTGGCCCCCTTCCAAGGGGAGAAGAACATTATTCATTATAGAAGAGGGAAAATTATAAAGCCTTTACAACTTTCACACAAAAAGCATGCGAAATGCACAGAACTATCCAAAGAATGGCAATTGAGCCCCCCCAGCAATTAAATAACAATCAATAGTTAAAATTGCTCACATCTCCCATATTCCAGATGATGACCTAATAACTGTCAGGACAGCAGTATTCTGCATGACATGACAAAACCAGATTGACCTGGGTACCCCCTAGGACTATTCTGCCATGTGTAGGAACCTGGTGCCCTACACCAAATAAGTAACCATGTGGGGGGGGGGAAGATGTACAGGCAGCCAGGGAAGGAAGATTAGCTGAAAAATATCAGTAAGCTGGTAGCAAGGGGATGCAGTGTAGTATGAAAGACAGAATGAATAGGCTGGTTATTGTTATTGTTGCTTGGTTTTTAGGAGCATTGTTATTGTTATTTGTTTATTATTTGGTTTTTTAGGAACATTAGCAACTAAGGCCATATTGCTCCGGGATATGCGGTGGTCATTCCCTGACCTTTCCACATCCTCCGTATTTGGTGGTGACGGGCTCGAACCCCAGTCTAATCAAGAAGCGTGTGCTACGCACTGCTGCTCCTTCCCACCTGGCTATGGAGGCGCCAATAGGCTGGTCACTGAATCAAAGAGTAAATTAGGAATTAGGGTAAAAGGAATAAATGTCAGCCTTGTTGAAAGAAAGATGGACTTAGCATGAGGGAAAGAGAGTGAATGAGTGTTATTCTGAATGGGAACGAGTGGAAGAGCAAATGTAATTGGCTGAAAGAATACAAAGTTAATAATAACTTACACTACTTTATATATACTAACAAACATTTACTAACAACACTATGGCTGCATCGTCCCCTGGACTGCAAAAAACTTGCAGGTAGGCCTGCACCACAACTAAAGAATAATAGTAAGTTGAGGTGTCCAGAGAGTGCAATGCAGAAAGCAAGATTCGAACAAATGAAATGAAAGCGAGAAGTAAGAATAAGAGTGCAAGTGTGTGAGAAAAAGAATACAAATCGTAAATGTTAAAGTTCAAACTAACCCTAGTTTTAATATTTTATGTTCTTTCTTATTTAGCTTAATTAATAAGCATTAGTATTTAAATTACATTACACACCATTGCATCCCCCCCCCCCCCGGTGAGTGAGAAAGAGATGAATGAGTGAGTGAGATAAAAAAAAAAATATATATATATATATAAAAGAAAAGAAAGTTAAAACAACAGTAACTGTAACTAATATTTATGGGTCAATGCAGTTGCAAGCAATCATGCAATACACCCATAATGTCTATAAAATATTAAGGATAATAGAAAATAATAGAAAAAGTAAATCAATCAAATAATAATACTATCAGGGACTTAAGAAAATGCATAAAAAAAATAATAATAAATAAATAGATAACATCTTCCTTTGAAATAATAATCAAAAAATTAAATGCATTGCATAAAAAATTAAAGTTAAAGTATAATAACCTAAAATATCCGTTTATATATGGCATACTCAAATTTCATAAATCACCTATTGCTTTTAGATTCATAACATCATGTAGAGATAGTTATGCTAAATTTCCCAGAAAAACATTAGAAAAGTTACTTAAAATTATATTAAATAACTTAAATAAAAACTATTATTATAATAATTAATAACTTACTAATTATAAATGTAATAAAAAATAACAATATTCAACAAATACAAACACTTGACTTTAACAGTCTATTTACGAGCATTAATCTTGATAATTTAAAAGTCGTTCTCCAGAAACTATATTTGGAAAATAAAAATGCTATAAAGGTTGATTTATCCTATTGGGATACTCTAATAAAATTATGCATCTTTAATAATTATTTATATGACGGAACATCGTCATACTTGCAAGTGACTGGCACCCCTATGGGAAGTCCAGCATCAAGCATAATCGCAAACCTTTATCTATATTATACAGAAAGAGCATTCCAAGATAACCTACTTATATACAGATACGTAGATGATCTATGTGTTTTTAATTGTCCACATTTTGTCCAGGATTACAGTAAATTATATCCAGTAGAACTTGTATTAGAAAAAACTAATAGTTCCGATACTATAGCAAATTACTTGGATCTTCATATAGAAATATTCCATAATAATAATATAGACGTAAACGTATATAATAAAAGGTACCCATTTAATTTTAATGTAGTCAGTCTTAAAAACTGGAGATCTAATATATCAAAATCAGTGCATGCTAATATAATTTTATCGCAATGTCTAAGGATTGCTTATATTTGCAATAGTAATAAAAACTGTTCAGCGGGCATAACAGCGTTGTATGGCAAGTTGATTAATAATAATTTCCCTATCGCTTACCTGAAATATCACTTCAGAAAAGCAATAAGCATAATTAATTTCAAAAATTTGTTTTCTGAACCTATTGTTTCAATATAATTTTCAATATAATTGCCATATTTAGTGCCATGTATATATGTACATAGAACACACTTTGCATTCTTGGTGTCTTACGGCGTAGAAAACTTGTACCCACCAGCTTGCAAATTACAGTGTATATATATATTTTTTTTTATATATATATATATATATATATATATACATACATATAGTTAAATTCGTTTAAATTTACTTAAGTTCACGCTGTGGTAACATGCAAATTCAGCTCAGGGTCCTACTATAGGAAAAGGTTTGTGATCCGGGGCATAACCGAGCCACAACTTATATCTTGTAATGTCTTTAAACTGTCCTACACTCTTTATTTTTATTTCTTTGAAATTATTAGGGAAATCCAAGGACGTAGGAGAAACTATTTCTTATCTATACCACTATTTTCACCTTTGTGGAGTTCAGGTTCTATTATTCCTACTCCTTTAGTTTTTCTTATTACTATCTGCATGTTTCTCTTTGCGTTAACTTAAATTTAATTATTTATTTATATTTATTTTTACCGTATCCATCACATAGGGGAGGCACCACTTATTATTTTGATGACTATTACATTATGTCCTAGATACGGTAAATATGTAGTATGTATTATATATTTAATCTTATTTTAATCATTAAATTACATTCTCTGTTGGGTCAACGATGATTAATATATGCTTACATTTATATTTTACTTATATTTCTTACATTTGATTCTAATAATTCTAAAATTTATTTACATTTGATTTATATTTGGCCTATACTGGTTTATATTTGGTTTAGATTTAAATTATTTAGCATATATTGATCATTACAGAAACAGAGAACCGCTTGTCGTTTTTTTCCTTCAGTCTGGGTGGTTGGCCCCAGTTGAAGTCATCTAGATTGTCGGTAAAAAGCAATAATTTTTTTTTTATTTTTTATATATTTTTTTATTTATTTATTATTATTATTATTATTATTATTATTTTTTTTTTTTGCATTTTCTTAAGTCCCTGATAGTATTATTATTTGATTGATTTACTTTTTCTATTATTTTCTATTATCCTTAATATTACCAGTGCGACAAACTTGCAGGAGGTGTAGGGGACACAAAGACGATTCAGAATCACATAGCATTGCAGGGTCCGAAATGCCTTCATCATGCGGGAGGTCGCGTGAACAAAGAAAAAGAACAGAAACAGCAACTCGTTAGTGTAACAGAAATCATTTTAATGACAAGTTTTACATTGGCAAAAAGCCGTGCTAAAGGTGTTCGAAATTTTACCAGAAGCAGTCACACAGGCTTCACAGCGTCGCCACATGGAATCCCTAACGTTCTGGAAGATTCCTGGCATGTCTCGAATCTCCCCAGCAGCTACAGAGATGCGAGCGACGAGGTCATCAACTGAATCAACGGAGGTCTCGTACACCAGTGCCTTCATTTGATCCCAGCAGAAGAAGTCCAGGCATGATAGGTCCGGCGATCTAGCAGGCCAAAGAAGCGGACCACCACGACCTATCCAATGCTGTCCAAATGTAACGTTTAGGTGTTGGCAGACGTCATTGGTGTAATGTGGGGGAGCCCCATCATGCTGGAACCACATTGAGCGGCACAACGACTAAGGAACATGTGCTTCATCAATAAGTTCGGGCAGGACTTGCTGTAGAAAGATCAAGTATGCCCTACCGTCCAGACGAGGGGGCAGAAAGTACGGTTCAATGAGGTGGTCTCCAACAATGCTGGCCCAAACATTCACAGAGAAACGGCGTTCAGTTGCACATGTTCGCGTACCATGGGGGTTCTCCAAAGCCCACAAATGGGCGTTATGTTGATTGAAGGTTCCCTCTCTTGTGAAACTTGCCTCATCCGTGAACAATACAGATGCAGCAAATGCGCTGTCTGCCGCACTCTGTTGAAGAAACCAAACAGCAAAAGTCCTCTGGAGTGGATAATCCGCAGGCTCCAATGATTGGACGCGTTGTAGATGGTATGAACTCATTTGGGTTGTTGACAGTATCCTCGATACGGTGGATTGGGCACGTGCAAAAATCGTATGATGAGCACGCCTGTCCGGGAAACGTTCCTGGTACAAGCGCAGAGCGACGCACCCGTTACAGTCCGCAGCTCCATACGCGAAGTGCATGTCGCCCAGTTCAACGTTTGGATACTTGTCCATCCTACTGCCTCGGGAACCTAGTTGGAAACGGAATCTTTCGTAAGAAAATAAAATAAAATAGTACAGCATAGATCAGAGGCAGCAAAAAGCATTCCTCTATATGGTGCTTGAATTATAACCATAATAAGGGTTAAAATTAAATAATGCCACCAGTATGGTGGTAAAACAAGAGCGAAAATAATCAAAATTAAACCTAAATCTTGTTACTTAATTAAACCTTACTCTTGTTACCCTTCTCTTCAGAAGGGTAACAAGAGTAAAAACATTGCAGTAGAAACTCTCTAAAATAATTTAGAAAATCTAAATGAAAGAATTTTTTTTTTCTTTTTTTTTTTTTATAAGAGAACCCCAAACATGAGAGGTATTAGAACCGATAGTACTTAGTAACGTGCTTGGGTTGGAGGTTGAGAAGACGTAAGAAGATATTTGTTGACATTGGACTTGAACTTCTGTAGATTGTAATTTTCAGGAAATACGTATGAAGGAAGGTTGTTCCAGAAAACGGCAGTTGATTGAATAAATGAGGAAAATGAAAAGTTGATTCTGTGGGTTTGAAGTTGTACAGTAAATGGATGTTGGCTGGTGGCGGCACGTGTTCGGACTGTTTTGAAAGAGAGAGCGGGAATTATAGAAGCCAATTCAGAAGAACAGTGCCCATGGAAGTATCGGTAGAAGAGGCATGCAGCAGAAACAGTACGTCTATGAGAAAGCGAGTGGAGAGACTCTGTTAGAGATGAATCATTAAATAACCTAACTGCCCTCTTCTGAATGGAATCAAGAAGCCTGAGAGAGGTTTTGGAGGCACCACCCCAGATGTGGGAACAATATTCCATGGCAGGATGGATTTGCGATTTATACAGAGTGAGCAGCTGTTTGGAAGAAAAGTAACGCCGAGAGCGAAAGAGAAAACAAAGTTTTTTAGATGCAGAGGAAGCAATATTTGTAATGTGTTTGTGCCAAGAGAGATTAGAAGTCAGGGTAATCCCCAAAAGAGATATATCATTTTGCCTAGAAATTGGAGTGTCACTAAAGATAAGCATAGGAGCAGAAGAATCCTTTTTGCGAGATATAAGAGAAGACTGAGTTTTAGAAGGGTTGAAATCAACTAAGTTGTCTTTGCCCCAATGGAGAATTACCTGAAGATCGGCATTTAAGGAATTGGTAGCAGATTTTCGAGAATTTGAAGCTGATTGAGTAGGACAAGGTTTCTCAAAATGGAAAGTGGAATGCAATGTGCTATCATCGGCAAAACTATGGATAGGATTTCCAGTCAATGGAAGAAGGTCATTAATATACAAGAAGAAAAGAGTGGGGGAACGAACTGAACCTTGGGGGACACCGGCATTAGTGGAGAAGTTAGAGGACAAAGAGCCATCTACCATCACCCTCAGTGACCGATCAGAGAGAAAACTGGATAACCAATTACTAAAAACAGTTGGCAAACCATAAGATGGAAGCTTGTTTAGAAGACCTTTATGCCAAACATGATCAAAAGCCTTTGAGATGTCAAGAGTAACTACTTGTGTTTCACCGAACCTTTCCATTGAATTAGTCCATAAATGGGTAACATAAGCCAGAATATCACCAGTGGATTAACACTGACGGAATCCATACTGGCGATCGTTGATCAGGCGGAAGGTTTCTAGGTAGTTTACGAGTTGGCGGTTAATTGATTTCTCCATTACTTTAGAAAGAGTAGAAGTAATTGCAATGGGACGATAATTGGATGGGAGGGATTTGTCACCCTTTTTAGGAACTGGCTGGGTATGAGCAAATTTCCAAGCAGAAGGAAAAACACCGTTGGAATAAGAAAGTGAAAAAAGGCGGCAAAGAATAGGAGTACAAGTGGAAAAATACCATCAGGACCTGGAGCTTTTCCCTTTGATGGGAGATCACAGGAGGCATTGAATGGAGTGTGTTGGGAATGGTGGGAGGTGTTTTACCAAGATCATTAATACATGAGCTGGAAGAAAAATGGGATGCTAGCAGGTAAGCTTTATCCTTGGCTGAAGTGATAACAGAACCATCTGGTTTGGACAGAGATGGGCAAAAGTTGCTGACAATAGCTTTGGCAACAGACCAGAATGCTCGGCTACCAATAGGGCAAGAAGCAAGTTTTCTACTCTTGGCCTGTTTAAACTCTAGTTTGGACTGATTAATAACTGCTTTACTATTGTTGCGAGCTTTGGAGTAGGCAGAAAATGAAAGTGAAGAATTAGAAACAAGCCAATTATGATATGCAACATTCTTCTCTTGAACAGCCTTAGCTCATTTATTGGAAAACCAAGGTTTAGATAAAGGACGAGATTTTAAAGTGGAGTGTGGCATAAAGGATTCCATTCCTGCAAGAATAATAATTCATTGAATTTTGAAAGCCAATTAAATATAAATTTAGCGGTACCCCCTCTGATGGGTACCAGGTCTAAATTTATGTGAAATATCACCAACAAAGGTGTTAACCTCTACAATAAAATAAAACAAAAATAAACCAAAAATAAACCATCCATAGTTCATTATTCGTCTATATAATATGGTTAAGATTACTTTGTCAGTAGTGTGGTTTTGCACTGGAGTGCTCCGTAGCTGTTCTATTTTTTTAATTTTTGCTGCATCAGGATCAATGCAGAAGATTCGCTGTTCAAATCTTCTGCATTGGTGGTTTGATCTGAAGATTGGATGCCCAACTGATCTTTCGATCGATTCTCCTTTGCGGCAATTTGTCCAGCGATTGAAATGCAGCAATTCCGTGACCATTTTGGCCTTGTGGTCCTCTGCCGAGATGGAGCATAATGGTCAGTCTATTTTTGTTTTATTTTTGTTTTATTTTATTGTAGTGGTTAACACCTCTGTTGGTTATATTCCATTAAATTTGGACCTGGTACCCATCAGAGGGGGTACCGCTAAATTTGTATTTAATTAGCTTTCAAAATTCAATGAATTATTATTCTTTCATTTAGATTTTCTAAATTATTTTAAAGTTTCTAATGCAATATTTTTACTGTTGTTACCCTTCTCCCCCCCCACCCTGTTTGATTTAGGTTTAATTTTGATTATTTTCACTTTTGTCTTACCATACTGCTGGCATTATTTTAATTTAACTCTTATTCTTATTTATATGGTTATATATATATATATATATATTTATAATTATTGATAAAAAATAAAGAAAGAAAGTTAAAACGACAATAACTGTAACTAATATGTAAATAATATTTATGAGTCAATGCAGTTGCAAGCAATCATGCAATACACTCACAATGTCTATAATATTAAGGATAATATAAAGAACCATTAGAATAAGTAAATCAATCCAATAATAATACCATCAGGGATCTAAGAAAACGCAAAAAAAAAAAAAAAAAAAAAAAAAAAAAAAATATTATTGCTTTTTACCGACAATCTAGATGACTTCAACTGGGGCCAACCACCCAGAATGAAGGCAAAAAACGACAAGAGGTTCCCTGTTTCTGTGATGATCAATATATGCTAAGTAATTTAAATCTAACCAAATATAAACCAGAATAGGTCGGATGTAAATCGAATATAAATAAATCGAAAGAAGATAATAAAAGTTAAAAAAATTTAGAAATATTAGAATCAAAGGTAAGAAATCTAAGTAAAATATAAATGTAAGCATATATTAATCATCGTTGACCAGACAGAGAACGTAATTTAATGATTAAAATAACATTAAATATATAATACATACTACATATTGACCGTATCTAGGACATAATGTAATAGTCGTCAAAATAATATGTGGTGCCCCCTATGTGATGGATACGGTAAAAATAAATAATTAAATTAACGCATGGAGAAACATGCAGATAGTAAGAAGAAAAACTAAAGGAGTAGGAATAATAGAACCTGAACTCCATAAAGGCGAAAAATAGTGGTATAGATAAGAAATAGTTTCTCCTACGTCCTCGGATTGCCCTAATAATTTCGGAGAAATAAAAGTAAAGAGTGTAGGACAGTTTAAAGACATTACAAGATATAAATTGTGGCTCGGGTATCTTGTATCTTGTAATGTCTTTAAACTGTCCTACACTCTTTACTTTTATTTCTCCGAAATTATTAGGGCAATCTGAGGACGTAGGAGAAACTATTTCTTATCTATACCACTATTTTTCGCCTTTATGGAGTTCAGGTTCTATTATTCCTACTCCTTTAGTTTTTCTTCTTACTATCTGCATGTTTCTCCATGCGTTAATTTAATTATTTATTTTTACCGTATCCATCACATAGGGGGCACCACATATTATTTTGACGACGACTACATTATGTCCTAGATACGGTCAATATGTAGTATGTATTATATATTTAATGTTATTTTAATCATTAAATTACGTTCTCTGTCTGGTCAACGATGATTAATATATGCTTACATTTATATTTTACTTAGATTTCTTACCTTTGATTCTAATATTTCTAAATTTTTTTAACTTTTATTATCTTCTTTCGATTTATTTATATTCGATTTACATCCGACCTATTCTGGTTTATATTTGGTTAGATTTAAATTACTTAGCATATATTGATCATCACAGAAACAGGGAACCTCTTGTCGTTTTTTGCCTTCATTCTGGGTGGTTGGCCCCAGTTGAAGTCATCTAGATTGTCGGTAAAAAGCAATAATATATTTTTTTTTTTTTTTTTTTTTTTGCGTTTTCTTAGATCCCTGATGGTATTATTATTGGATTGATTTACTTATTCTAATGGTTCTTTATATTATCCTTAATATTATATATATATATATATATATATAAGTGATAAAGAAGAAAGTCAAAACGACAGTCTAACTAATATTTATGGGTCAATGCAATTGCAAGCAATCATGCAATACAACCATAATATATATAAAATGTTAAGGATAATAGAAAATTATTAGGAAAAGTAAATCAATCAAATAATAATACCATCAGGGACCTAAGAAAACGCAACAAAAAAAAAAAAAAAAATTATTACCGCTTTTTACCGACAATCTAGATGACTTCAACTGTGGCCAACCACCCAGACTGAAGGCAAAAAACGACAAGAGGTTCTCTGTTTCTGTAATGATCAATATATGCTAAGTAATTTAAATCTAAACCAAATATAAACAAGTATAGGCCAAATATAAATCGAATGTAAATAAAAAATTAAGAAATTTTAGAATTATTAGAATCAAATGTGAGAAATATAAGTAAAATATAAATGTAAGCATATATCATATCATCGTTGACCCGACAGAGAACGTAATTTAATGATTAAAATAAGATGAAATATATATAAAATATTAAGGATATTAAAGATAAAATATTAAGTATCAATCAAATAATAATACTTTCAGGAACTTAAGAAAACGCAAAAAAAAAAAAAAAAAAAATATTATCACTTTTTATCGACAATCTAGATGACTTCAACTGGGGCCAACCATCCAGACTGAAGGCAAAAAACGACAAAAAGATCTCTGTTTCTGTAATGATCAATATATGCTAAGTAATTTAAATCTAAACCAAATATATTAATTCTGAATTTAACAATGTCTAATAAATTTATGAAGTGTTGTCCTAGATATTCTCGGTTGCTTTTATATGTGTTGGATTTACTACATTTTCTATTGTGATTATATTTATGAAGTAAACACAAATATCTTTTAAATTATTCGTCATATATTTTTGATTAAATTTATTATTTAGACCATATGGATATAGTGTTTCATATTGTAACATGCTAATTTCTTCTTGCAATAATCTTTCATTTGTGTTATTAATTACATCAAGTATTGAAATGAAAACATTACCAAAAGTATGTTTTTGGAAATGTCTGAATTCAATATCATATTCCAGATTACCTGTTTTCTTACTGGATTTGTTATTATAAGTTTTAATATCGGAACGATGAAGGTTCATTCTAATATTTAGTTTATTGCTAGTTTAACCAATATATTTAACATTGTAAGTACGAAAAGTAACCATATATATAACGTTATTCATTTTACGGAATATTTGTGAATTCGTATTAATTGTAGCATGATTTGGATGCACATAAGGGCAAGTAAGACATAATTTGTTATTACAAGGTTGAAATTTAAGAGATGGTAATCGGATATTAGTGCCAGAAGCATTATATGCTAAACTGCTCTGTAAAGTGTGTGATATTTGTGTATGTGTCAATGTATTAACATGGTTAGGATTACTATCCAGGGCAACAATAGTATCCTCGGTCACTTTTATCCTACTCTGCCGATTTAGTATATTATTATTACTATATTTAAGTGACATAATAAGAGCAAAGTTAATATAAAATAAAAGCAAAGATAATATAAAATAAAATCAAGATGCGCAATCATAAATCCATGAAGGTAAAATTAAGAGAGATCAATGAAGTTAAGAAAATAGAAAAGAAATATAATAGAAAAAGCAATCTTAGGTAGTGTGTACTTAACCTAAGCAAAGCTTTTGTATATATTTATAATTATATTAGTGATAAAAAAGAAAAGAAAGTTAAAACGACAGTAACTGTAACTAATATTTATGGGTCAATGCAGTTGCAAGCAATCATGCAATACACCCATAATGTCTATAAAATATTAATGATATTAAAGATAAAATATTAAGGATCAATCAAATAATAATACTTTCAGGAATTTAAGAAAACGAAAAAAAAAAAAAAAAAAAAAAATTATTATTGCTTTTTACCGACAATCTAGATGACTTCAACTGGGGCCAACTACCAAGACTGAAGGCAAAAAATGACAAGAGGTTCTCTGTTTCTGTAATGACTAATATATGCTAAGTAATTTAAATCTAAACCAAATATATTAATTCTGAATTTAACAATGTCTAATAAATCTATGAAGTCTCCTAGATGTTCTTGGTTGCTTTTATATATGTGTTGGATGTACTATATTTTCTATTGCGATTATATTTATGAAGTAAACACAAATATCTTTTAAATTATTCGTCATATATTTTTGATTAAATTTATTATTTAGACTGTATGGATATAGTGTTTTATATTGTAACATGCTAATTTCTTCTTGCAATAAACTTTCATTTGTGTTATTAATTACGTTAAGTATTGAAATGGAAATATTACCAAAAGTATGTTTTTGGAAATGTGTGAATTCAATATCATGTTCCAGATTACCTGTTCACTTACTGGATTTGTTATTATAAGTTTTAATATCGGAACGATGAAGGTTCATTCTAATATTTAGTTCATTGCTTGCAACTGCATTTACCCATAAATATTAGTTACAGTTACTGTCGTTTTATTTCTTTTCTTTTTTATCACTAATATAATTATAAATATATACAAAAGCCTTGCTTAGGTTAAGTATACACTACCTAAGATTGCTTTTTCTATTTTCTTAACTTCATTGATCTTTCTTAATTTTATCTTCATGGATTTATGATTGTGCATCTTGATTTTATTTTATATTTTATTTTATCTTTGCTTTTATTTTATATTAACTTTGCTCTTATTATGTCACTTAAATATAGTAATAATAATATACTACATCGGAGGAGTAGGATAAAAGTGACCAAGGATACTACTGTTGCCCTGGATAGTAATCCTAACCATGTTAATACATTGACACATACACAAATATCACACACTTTACAGAGCAGTTTAGCATATAATGCTTCTGGCACTAATATCCGATTACCATCTCTTAAATTTCAACCTTGTAATAACAAATTATGTCTTACTTGCCCCTATATGCATCCAAATCATGCTACAATTAATATGAATTCACAAATATTCTGTAAAATGAATAACGTTATATATATGATCACTTGTCGTACTTGCAATGTTAAATATATTGGTCAAACCAGCAATAAACTAAATATTAGAATGAACCTTCATCGTTCTGATATTAAAACTTATAATAACAAATCCAGTAAGAAAACAGGTAATCTGGAACATGATATTGAATTCAGACATTTCCAAAAACATACTTTTGGTAATATTTTCATTTCAATACTTAACATAATTAATAACAGAAATGAAAGATTATTGCAAGAAGAAATTAGCATGTGCATGTATACCTGCGTGTACAACAATGCAAGGAGTATGGTAAATAAAATTGATGAATTTCATGTATTGCTCAAAGCATCAAAGGCGTCTATTGTTGGGATATCAGAGACGTGGTGTCACACAGATATAAGTAATGCAGAACTGGAATTTGGGGAGTACAACATCTACAGAAAGGATATACAGGATAGGAAGGGAGGAGGGGTTATGCTATTAGTTAAGAAACACAAAATCCAAGGAAGTGAAGCCAGTCGACATCGCTGGACAGTGCAGTGTCGAGTCATTTTGGTGTGACATAAGCATTGCGAGATCAAAATTGAGAGTAGGAGTGTGCTATAGGCCTAATGACTCTGATGAGTATAATAAGAAGCTGTACAGGGAAATAGAGTGGGCCAGTAAATCAGAGAGTCTTATAATGGGGGATTTTAATTTCCCAGATATTGACTGGAATTTGTAGGTTGGTCACTCACACACTAGCAAGCTTTTGTGGATTTCTTGGATGATTGTTTACTAAATCAGAATGTTCAGGAGGCAACTAGAGGGAGGAATACTCTTCATTTGATTATTAGTAGTGATTCTTCATGCATTAAGAATCTGCAGATACAGGAACTGCTAGGTGGCAGTGATCACAGTGTGCTGAAGTGGGATTTACTCAAGGAGTTAACTACCATCAGGGGTAAAGGGAAGGATTATTGCTTTCGTAAAGGTGACTACGATGGACTGAGACAGTATTTAAATTCTGTACAGTGGGACAAACTGATGATGTTACCAACAGCAAACTCAAAATGGGAAGCATTCAAAGAACTTATCTTGGAAGCTACTAGGCTTTAAATACCAACTAAGAAATATTGTTCAAGGTTCAGGCCTAAATGGATGTCAGATGAACTAAGGAGACATGGCAGAGAAGAAAAATGCATGGGATACATATAAATTAACATGTGACACAGAAGCCTATGGTAGATATAAGATGATCAAGTTACAAAGGAGGTAAAGCAGACGAAGGCAGATTACGAGAAATCTTTGGCAAGGGATGCAAAGAAAAACAGCAAGCAGTTCTTTACGTATGTAAACTCTAGAAGGAAGGGGATGAGTCAGATTGGTCCACTTGATATCGATGGTTGAACTGTTGATGATCCTGCTCAAGTAGCTAACAAACCAAATCAATATTTTGCATCTACATTCACACATGAGGATTTATTCAGGAAGGGAAATGCCATAGATGAAGTAAACACTGGCAGTGAGCTAGATGATCTTGTAATAATTCAGAGTAAAATGGAGGAGAAATTGTTGAAGATAAATACAAGAAAGGCAGCTGGGGTGAATGGGATCTATCCAGTTATATTAAAGGAGGCAGCAAAGGAAGTAAGCAATCCGTTAGCCATAATTATGAGAGCTTCCTTGGACTGAGGGGAGGTACCCACAGACTGGAGATGTGCAAATGTGACCCCAATTCACAAGGGAGGATCAAAGGCTGACACAAGTAATTATAGACCTGTGAGTTTAACTTCTGTTCCTGGAAAATTAATAGAGGCACTGGTTAAAGAAGCACTCCAGGATCATCTTGACAAGAATTCAGTTATAGCTCAGACACAGCATGGTTTTGTTAAGGGAAGGTCTTGCCTGACCAATTTGATTGGATACTATGATATAGTCACAAAAGAATTGGATGCAGGGAATAACTTTGATATTATACATTTGGATCTTAGAAAGGTTTCTGATACTGTTGCACAGGGAAGACTGCTGCACAAATTGGAGCAGTGTGGCATTGGTGGCAAATTTTTGCTATGGATAAAGGGATGGTTGAGTGGCAGAAGACAGAGTGGTAATTAATGGACACTGCTCACCGTGGACTAATGTTATTACTGGAGTCCCTCAGGGTTCAGTGTTGGGTCCATTGTTGTTTTCTGTATTTATAAATAATACTGATGATGGTATATCAAGCTTAATGTCCAAGTTTGTAGACGATACAAAGGTTGGCAGAGTTGTTAAGGACACTACTGATACTATGCTGCTGCAACAGGATCTGGAAAGGTTGAGCAGATGGGCTGAGAGGTGGCAAATTAAGTTTAACATTGACAAATGTAAAGTACTACATATGGGAAACAGCAACCCCAGAGCAACTCTGTGGTACTACACTGACAGTGGTAGAGAATGAAAAGGACCTGGGAGTAATTGTGCAGGCAGATAAGCAGTTCTCTGAGCAGTGCAGCAAGAGTAGCTCATGGTGTCTTATCAATGATAAACAGGAATTTTTCTAGCAGGGATAAGGAGATGATTATTCCCTTGTATAAGGGAATGGTCAGGCAACACCTTGGGTACTGTATATAGGTCTGGAGGCCTCATTTCAAGAAGGATGTAGAGCTGCTGGAACGAGTACAGAGAAGGGCAACAAGGTTAGTGAACGGAACGAAGGGTTGCTCTTACGAAGAAAGGCTTAAGTTTTACAAATTACAGTGTCTGGAGACTAGGCATCGGCAAGGTGGTCTGATGGAGGTGTACAAAGCTTTGAATGGTTTGAGCATGCTCAATGCTGATGGGATACTGCCTCTTGCTCAGAATAATCACATGAGAGGGCATAAATTCAAATTGAGGAAAGACAGATGTAGTATAGATGTGCGAAAATTTGCCTTTAGCCAGCGGGTAGTTGGTTGGTGGAACAGACTTCCATCCCTTGTTGTGGAAGTTGATAGCCTAAATAAATTTAAGGCTCAGCTGGACAGGTATTTTGAACAAACGGAGGGGTGAAGTGGAAGGGTTTTTTTTTTTTGGCTGATGCTACCTAAGCTTGCTTTATTGCATCATATGCCTCTACTAATGCTAATATTACAATATAAAATACTATATCCATACGGTCTAAATAATAAATTTAATCAAAAATATATGACGAATAATTCAAAAGATATTTGTGTTTACTTCATAAATATAATCGAAATAGAAAATATTTCTAGGAGACTTCATAGATTTTTTAGACATTGTTACATTCAGAATCAATATATTTGGTTTAGATTTAAATTACTTAGCATATATTGATCATTACAGAAACAGAGAACTTCTTGTCATTTTTTGCCTTCAGTGTGGGTGGTTGGCCCCAGTTGAAGTCATCTAGATTGTCGGTAAAAAGCGATAATAATAATTATTATTATTTTTTTCTGCGTTTTTTTAAGTCCCTGAAAGCGTTATTATTTGATTGATCCCTAATATTTTATCCATAATATTTCATGATATTTTATAGACATTATGGGTGTACTGCATGATTGCTTGCAAATGCATTGACACATAAATATTAGTTACTGTCGTTTTAACTTTCTTTTCTTTTTTATCACTAATATAATTATATATATACATATATACAGTAGACTCTCGATTTTCCAGGATAGATGATAAAAAAAAAATCCCAGATAATCGATTTCCCAGTTAATACAAAAATACAGAAGTCCCCGACTTCTGTATTTTTGGTAAGAGATACGTTACAGGATTTCTTATGTAACTGAGTTTTACATAACTCAGGAATGACTAATAACATATTGCTACTATATTATTACTGACAAATCTGAATTCAGCAATACTTGTTAATATTTGGCCATTTTCATACATCCTTATTATTTTAATTTCCTGATCCAAATCGATCCCTTTAATTTTCTTGGTAGATTTACTTGTACTGTTGTCACTTATTCTCTAAGTCGGCACCATGATAACAGTCAAAATTAAATTTTCTGAAAAGAAGTTCACAGGTGGTGAAAACTTAGTATTATCACCCCATGCGAGCTCACATTTTACAATCACACAAAGGCGTTCAATTTTGAACGTCTGTGTGATTTTTTTCTAAAATATATTTCTGGTGTTCACTGCCATAAAACTATAAAAACAATTTGCCCTTTCCGGTTTATTGGACTTTTCTGCTAGCTTTTTTTTTTTTTTTTTGTTGTTGTTGGCACATCGGCTTCTGTTGACCCTATTGCACCTTCCAAAGTTTTTGCCTTTTCTACTCTGATCCAAGCCCGAAGCGGGATTCAAACCCGTGACCTTTGGGTTGCGAGGCAGGCACTTTACCCACCTGGCTACCCGGTCGGCTTTTCTGATAGCGCAATCTATTATAAATGTGTAGTAAACTCGATCATCTTACTGCATTTGTGTTAATAAAATCTGAAGTCCGTAGGTTTCTGAACATCGAAAAATGTTCAGCAACCTATGTGAAAAATACGGCGATAGATAAAAAATTAAAAACTTACCACGCATTACCTGCGTGTTCAATGCAATGCGTATTTTTATTTTTTTCGATGCTGATTTTAAATCTAATAGCCTTCCTTTATATTTTATGATGTTGCGTATGGTTTGGTCACCAACATTATAATGGTTCTTTATAGATTTAACAGATGCACTTTCATTTTTCAAACTTTTGAATAATTTTCAGTTTTTTGTTTAACTGAAAGCGGAACTCTTTTGCATTTACCCATCATTTTTGTGCTTTCTAAACAAAAAAAAATATATATGTTTACTATGAAAAAAATTGACATCCCTGACATAAATAACGAAACAAAATTTGTGTTTTTGCAGTGCAACGGAACTCAACAATCGACACGATGCATTAAAACAAACTAAAGATTTGGGTCTCTTTTTTTTTTTTTTTTTTTTTTTCCAGTCCTGAACTGTCCTGGTTAATCAGCCCCCCTGGTTAAACCAGGAAAAAAAAAAAAAATCTCAACTTCGATTTGCTTAGTCAGCATTCTATCAATCTGACCAACGATTAAAATTCTCTTTTGGAAAATACACATCAAGGTAATATGACCTTCAAGAACAGTCATGTTCCTTTAATATACTGTTTATATTTTTGAAATCATTACATACAATAGAAAGTTTTGTTGGCGATGTAGAAAATAATTTTCAAAGGGAAGAAGAGACACAACACTTGCTCATTTCAGAAAATATGAGTCATTTGTGTTTTTCTTTGTTGCAATTTTCTTTCTGGCAGAAAAAAATGTGAATCTTGTAATCCTGCAGGAAATGCTATTCCTTTCTGTAAATTCAATTTTCAATTTAGTGATGTCTCCTACATTTGGACGGGGATTTGTTAAATAATAATTAATAGACTTATTACTTATCGCCGAGAATGAGATATAATTTGGATATATTATTAAACTTTTATTTGCTTCATTCTGAACATAATCAATTACTTATTCTGAATTTATTCTTTCTATACTTTCCATGAATTATATACAAAGGGTACTAGGAAAGTTTTGCAATACAGCTTTGTTTATTTAATTTTTTCAAAGTAATTTCCTCTACATTCAATACACCTCTCCATCCTCCGAAACCAATCTTTAAACCAGTTCTGCCAAGTTTCACTAGGGAGTAAAGCACACTCGTTGTCCCAAGCCCGTAGAAGGTCCTCATCACTGGAAAACCGCCTCCCTTTTAGCTTCATTTTCACATGCGGGAACAGTGCAAAGTCGCAGGGAGCAAGGTCTGGCCTGTAGAGAGGGTGCTCGAGAAGTTTCAGTCCTGTCGTGGTCAAATATTCGGTGCAGGCTTTGGCGCGGTGAGCTCTAGCATTATCGTGATGGAGGTACCAGGTGTCCATTCTTGACTTTGGCCGCAGGTTCTTCATAGATCCAATGACTTTAGGCAGGCATTGTTCAGTATACCACTTAGCTGTGACTGTCTTCTGCGTGTCCAAAACGACACGTTCGACAATTCCACTCGATTTGAAAAATACAGCTATCATTTTCTTCTTTACAGATCGGGATTTTCTGACAATTACGGGTGTGTCGTCATCATCAAAGACCCAAACTTTGTTTTGAGCCTTGGTCGGCAGATCATAATAGTACAGCCAAGTCTCGTCACCTGTCACGATGTTGTTCACATACCGAGATTGTCCCTTATCAAACTTTTTTAACATCTCCCGGCACCAAGTCACACGTCGTGTCATCTGCTCTTCAGTCAGTTGATGCGGCACCCAGAGAGAACAAAGTTTCTTCACGTGCAAATGATCTTGCAGAATCGAACGAATTGCTGGTGCATTTAGGCCCAAAGTATCCTCTATCTGTTGGTAGGTCACTCGCCTGTTTTCGTCAAGCATTTTCCTCACAGCAGTAACGTTTTCCTCCGTAACTGACGTTCGTGGCCTTCCCAGCCTCTCAGAATCCTCCAGAGTGAAATTTCCCCTTTGGAATTCTCTATACCACCTGAATATCGTTGTACGATGTGGACAATCACCATCTAGTGCAAGAGTCATTTCTTCTAAGCACTGGTCTATGGTTAAACCACGCACAAAATTATACCGCAAAACTGTCCTTATCTCATTTCGTGACCACGATGCCATCGCAAGCACTTTACACTCTGACTACTAATGAATAACTGAGCCCATCGACTTGGCGTGGCGGCTACTATGCACGTATGAACATGTCTCAACATGCAGCAACAAGCAGCTTCCTGTGATTCATTGTTGCGTCATATTGCAAAACTTTCCTAGTACCCTTTGTATTCTGAATTTATTCTTTCCATGAATCAAATATTCTGAACTTATTTTTTCTATACTTTCCATCAATCACATATTCTGAACTTATTCTTTCTATACTTTCCATCAATCACATATTCTGAATTTAATTTTTCTATACTTTCCATTAATCTCATATTCTGAATTTATTCTTTCTATACTTTCCATTAATCTCATATTCTGAATTTATTCTTTCTATACTTTTCATCAATTCTACTTTACTGTTTGTTGTGCCTTAATGTTCTTTAATTTTTACTTCTGTTTCTTCAGATGTACATATAATTTTCAGAGCTGGATAGTTTTAAAAATGCAATTATTGAATTTTTTGCTTCTCTGCCAATTTTTCCTTTTCTCTCTGTCATCTTCATTTCTGTCAACTGAATCAAATGATCAGTTCATATTCTATGGAGATAACAACATAAATGAATGAAATAAAAACGTTAAGAAATAAATCAAATGAATAGCGTATTGATTTTATTTTATAGTACAAAAATTGTGTATAGTACAATTACTATAACACAATATGGGTAACACAATATCAAAAGTACTGCTAGATACAGTAAGAGTTGACCATGACTCGTCTGCTTCCTGAATAAATATTGAAACAATATGGCTGTTCTTAGTAGTGGTAGTGGCTTAAGTGTGAACTGTGATTGAAACCAGGTACTCACAGGAAATTTAAATGACTGCCAAAAGTGAAAAATTATCACGTGATGATTTTAAAAATATGTTAATGGCTTATACACTATTTGCATGTCTATTTGATTATTATTATTATCTTTCATTTGATTATTATTATTATCATCTTTCATTTGATTATTATTATCATGTTTCATTTCAAGGCCACTATATTATTTGTGAGGCCCCAGGCACATTCTGGTGACTAATCTGCCTTTGTATATATCACCTGTTTATGAAAAGGTAGTCTTAGGCTAATCATTTTCTTTTCTAAATGCTGGGTTGTTAATTAAAATTAGTAGATATATTAATTAGTTGTGTACTCCAAAGTAAAGTAGGTTAAAAAAAAAAAAGGACATTTATTGACAATTGAAAAAATATAACACAAATAGTTATGTTGTAACTTCTACCCTAAAAAATTTAGCTTTTAAATTAATTGCAATAGAAAATCATATTTCAAAAACCATATTCACTCCGGAAAACACTCTGAAGCATTTTAAATTGACAAACAATTTAAAATCTAGAAATTTTAATATTTCAACAAATTTTGAATTGTGTTTTTTTTAAATCTGCTAAGCCCCCATTTTTCTGTTAATTTACTGTTTTGCTAAACAAAACAGTAAATTAAGATCTACAAAAAGAAAGCTGGCTATGCTAAATTCCCATACTAATTTAAAATACACTCCATACAGGTTCATCTCAAAGTGTACAGAGAAAATAATTTTTTTTCTGGACCCAAAAATCTACTTCCTATTAAGTTACAGTCAAATTGTGTAAAAAACTTCATTAATGACATTACTTTTTGACAATATTTAGCCTTTCACATTAGATCTGGAAAACTACAGATACCATTAAAATTTTCTGAAATTTTTCCAACGTTACTGGGAGAAAAACTCATTTATTTAGCTTTAGGTTTTGTCATACAAAACCAAGCAACCAAAAAAATTGCATGTGTATCCTGTACACATGAAAGATGTTTTATTTTATGTGAAAAAAATCTTAGAGCCATTTAAATTTTTAAAATCGAACAGCTAGAATCGAAGTTATTAACAATGTAATGTATGCTCATGCCCACTATTTACTCTACCAAATCGAGGTTAGTGACTAGGTTAGCGTTATTTAGGAAGTGATGTTATTTGCATCATTTCCAACTCTCACTTTCATTACCAATCGGCTTTACTTCAGTCTGAAAAATTTAGTAGTGCCACCTCACATCAAAATACAAATCAGACACAGTCACAACCAGAAAGCAACCTATTTAATTCAAATTAAAAATTGACGTTACTGCAAAAATGTGGCAATTTCACAACAAACAAGAAAATGGGCAGAAAGCCATTGCTTTAACTGAGCTTCCAAGTTAGCATTCTCTCTTGAGAAGAGGTTAAATAATAATAATAATAAAAAGTATGTATACCCTGTATGTATGAAAGATGTTTTATTTTATTGACCAAATCAAAACCGTTTAAATTTTTAAAATCGAACAGCTAGAACCAAAGTAATGAAGTAACATTTTATACTCACACCCACTGCTTATTCTACCAAATCAACGTTAGTGACTGAGTTTAGCATCATTAGTATAATTTTGGAAGTGACGTCATTTGTCATTTCCATCTCACATTTTTGTTAAAAATCAGTTTTACTTCAGTGCGAAAAATTTTAGGAGGCACTGCTAAATAGCAAAGTGTTATTAACCAATTAATACTTCAGTTTAGTATATTTTGCAGCGTATAATGAATTGTTGTGGGGGTTTGATGGCACACAAGCTACTTTGACCATAATGCACCTATTATGACCAATTCATTATTGACAATTGGTAAAAAATCTATATACATTTATTTCACATGAAATCACTTTTCATTTTAAAATATATTTTTGATATTGGCCCTATGGTGCATGCTTTTGAAACACTGACCAAAAGAAAAAGAAAATAAGATATTTATTAAAATATTTGATTTTTATTATTTAAAGATGTAATTCCTATCAGGCTTTAATTTGAATTATTAAATACATTACCTCTACAGCACTTTTATTACTGCTTTCAAATTCACATAATGCTTTCAAGAACATTTGATATGTGGTAGAATTATTTTCAAGGGCTTCTTTAACTCTCATCATATAAGACTGAGCAAACATAAGTTCTCTCTCTTCTTTCTGTAATATTAATTTTTTTAATAAAATTATTACTTTTAAGCTAATTTTTTTAGATTAGTGTGTTATTCTGTTTTATAGAGAAAATGAACCATCATGATGCCAATTGAATTATGAAGAAATAAAAACATTTAGAAACAAGAAACATGCATCTAAGAAAAGTCTAAATTTTAAGTTATGATGAGGGGAAAAAAAGACATTTTACTTTCAAAGCTTAAATATAATTAATCAGACGAGCAAACAAATTAATTATAGAATGGAGGTATTTATTCATCAGTATAGAAACCTTCCCAAAGTTCGCAATACTAGTTTCAAAAATGAAAACCATGTAACATGATATATATCCAAGAACTCTCTCATAATTATGGTCAAGGTTCGTTTACCCCCCCCCCCCTTTGGTGATTCTTGTAATCAAAAGGTAAAGGTGAATTGCAGCCATTATCAACCCACTACAGGATGGAAGCCTCCTCAACAATTCAAGTTGAGGGAAATGGACCATAATCTGCCATGCTGGTCCAGTGCAGGTTTTCTTTTTTTTCCTAATGTAAACCCAAACACGAGAGGTAATAGAACCGATAGTACTTAATACCGTGCTTGGGTTGGAGGTAGAGAAGATGAAAGAAGATATTTGTTGACATTGGACTTGAACTTCTGTAGACTGTGATTTTCATGAAATACGTACGAAGGAAGGTTGTTCCAGAAAATGGCAGTTGAATGAATAAACGAGGAAGATGAAAAGTTGGTTCTGTGAGTTTGAAGTTGGACAGTAAATGGATGTTGGCTGGTGGCTGCACGTGTTCGGACTGTTTTGAAAGATTTTGAAAGGGTTGGCAGACAAACTGTATTTAGCAGTCAGGGGCTTGAACCCTGGTCTAGGCAAGGAGTGTGTGCTACTGCACTCCTGTTTCTGATCACTCGGCTACGAAGGCCTCACTTTCTTTTAATATAAGTTGTTAAATTTTACTAATCACAGGTGGCTTATTCATTTCTAGATACAATTTAAAGACAATTTAAAAAGATAATTTTAAAGACAATTTAAATTTTCCTTAAAGCTAAATTTCAGTTATAAAATCATTTAGCATCAAGTCAGCATTAGATATAATTCTGGTATGTCTATCAGTAACATATTTTCACATTGAATGTTAATGCAAAGGATTTAATCAATATGAAAGCAACCTAACAGGATTATCAACAGTTATGCCATTCATAGCCAGTGGATCAGTGCGATTCCTCCTTTTCTTTCTAGTGTTAATATAAGCAAAGATTCTTTTAATCTGCATAATCCCTTTAGCTACTTAAAAATCTAAGGCAAGGAATCCAATCGACATGGACAGCTAGTGCAATATTCAGAGAGTTCTGTGTGACACAAGCACTGGGAAAGCAAATATGAGAGTAGGACTCTGTTATAAGTCTAAGAACTCTGATGAGTACAATGAACCACTGTACAGAGAAACAGAGTGGATCAGCAAATCAGGATGTCACACAATGGGAGATTTTAACTTTCCGCATGTTGGACTGGAATTCACGAGTTGGTCATTCACAACCAGCAAGACGTGTGGATTTCTTGAATGTGTGTTTACTAAAGCAGCAAGTCAGAGAGGCAACAAGAGAAATCAACACTCTTTATCTTAATATCAGCAGTGATTCTTCATGCATAAAGAATCTGCAGGAAAAAGATCCATTGGGTGGCAGCTGTTGTTGCTGTTCTTGGGATTTTTTGGCACAAGGGTCTCTTGGGCCATATTGTGCCTGTCCATGATTTTCTTCACTAATTTCGCATGTTATTATAATAAGAGACTATTATACAAATGTATACCTTTCAAATAGTTAAATAGTTCTTCAAAATTTGCATCAATTCCTAGAATATGTTAAGGGTTCCTGTAAATTGGTCAGTGAGCTAAATCTGGATTTCAGGATAGGTGAATGTTGGGGACATTCAATAAGAATATGTTTTATTGTAAGCTGCAAATAGCAAAAGAAACTGTGGAGGATTCTCTCCCATAAAGAAAAAACAGATGAGTTGGATGGAAATGATTGATGTGGAGTCTTGTCAGAATCACTTCTCATCTGCTTCTCCTGAAACTAAATACCCAAAGCTGTGGGCATCTTGTATGATACAAGAACCAAAGGAGGCTCTTGTATCTGCAGCAGTTTGTTATTGGTTTGAGTTTGCCAGAGTTGGGACCATTCTTTCTTACATGATTTTTTTTAATAATGGATTTATATTCAGTGTAGGGCACTTTCAGTTGAGAGGAAGATCGAGTGTCGGAATGTTGAGCAGCGTCATCTGCACATTCATTACTTGGGATGCCAACATGACCAGTGTATCCAGCACAAGGTAACCTGGTTGGATGTTTGATGGTGATAAAATTTGGATTGGATCTCTTTAAGAATCTGATGAGAGGCAAAAAATTTCAATTGGATGGCAGTGATTGATTTAGAGAGTTGTTATATATCAGGGATTGCTTGATATGGTGGTTGTTTATGTTATATAGAACTAGTTTTATTGGGAACAATTCTGTGGCATACATACTGCATAAGTGTAAATATACACAATGTAAAGATTTACACAATGGTTCCTATAACATACTGCATTCAGTAGGAAAAGAGGCACAGCTACTGAAAAGATGGAAGAAATTGCTGCAGCAATTTCTTCCATCTTCTCATCATCTACAGCTGCTGAATCTGTTTTGGAGCCATCATTATAGATATGCATCATTATGATGTTTTCCAAGGAAGGTGCTTTATGTAGATTCTGCAAGCTGTTGTTTGCAATGGAAAATTTTCCCCATGTTATAAAGAAATTGTCACAAATGTGAGAATTGAATCCAGGGAAATTCAGTAGTAGTACAATCTGGGAAAATATTCTTAAAGTTAATGTCCCAACTGATATAATCTCTTGCAATCGAAGCCTTGCAGGGCAGGTTTCATTAGGTTTAATGTGGTATATGAGGGGGCAAGAATATACTGCCAGCTGGGATACTCTTTTATCTTTGCTGCATAGTTACACAATAAGGATTTTCTCCTTACATATAGAGGGGGTTCATTTGCCTCAATATACAGGCTGTGGACTGGAGATGTTCCAAAGGTTCGAACAGCTATCCTATGGGCACTCTGCAGGATGGTGTTCAGATGTAAGAGAGCACCTTTCCAAGCAGAGTCATACAATGGGTTCTATAATCCAAGTGTGATCTTATTAAAGCTCTATAAAGATGCAGGAAAGAGAGCTTCTATGAGCACCCCCAGGGCATACCAGAGACAGCTCTTAAGACGTTCAGTTTTTTAAGGCAAGACACATGAAGATAAGCTATATAAATAGCAAAATTGAGTTTATTGTCTAAGTATAATTGCATAAAAACCCCAATAGACGGAAATTGTTGGTAACAGGAATTAGGTTGTATTTTAAATAAATTTCTGGATCTGGATGAAGTTTGCGTTTCTTACTAAAAAAAGAACAGCAGTGGATTTATTTTCTGCTAGGGAATAACCATTCCGTAATGCCCATGATTCCATTTAACTACTGAAATTTGAAGTTGCTTTTCAATGGTATTCCCAGTTTGGGACTCACAAGAGATAATCAGCAAACATGTATGATTCTACTATACATTGTACATCCGGTATCATATTTGTAATTCTAATTACAAATAATGTTGCACTGAGGATAGAACCCTGTGATACACCTTCCTCTTGTTCAAATGATTTGGATAAGTTAAAATTAAAAGATATATTTTGGCTAAATGCCAAAAAAAAGTCTACTGATGAGGCTAGTGGGAGCCAAATGTGTTCAAAGTCGATAAGCAGATTTTCTTCTTTATTGATTTGAAATTATTATTTTTTTTATAACTTTTGATTTAAATTTAGTAGTGTAAATGTTTTTTTTGTGACTTTCTGATTAATTTGGTGCATAAAATTGCATAAAATTGCATAATTGCTTATAATTGCATAAAAACCACAGCAGATTTCCACAGTCATTGAATCGATTAAAGCTTTCGAATTCTGCTGCCATTGTTTTCTTATCAATATAGCAGATACTAGAAGTTTCTATGTAACTTGTAGCAGTAATGAGTATCAGA
Source organism: Mastigoproctus giganteus (assembly GCF_048544385.1). Lineage (NCBI taxonomy): Eukaryota > Metazoa > Arthropoda > Arachnida > Uropygi > Thelyphonidae > Mastigoproctus > Mastigoproctus giganteus. The sequence continues at coordinate 50,980,370 of NC_143576.1, read as the reverse complement.
AGAGGATTATAAACTGTAAATTTTAGCACTACTTACATGTTTTAATAATTCAACTAGTCACATAACATACGACACTAATATTCACAGGGCTTTTAGAATCAGTGATTTAGCGTAGATATATTATCGCAAATAAGCAAGCGCCAGAGTTAGAACCACATAGGTGGCAATAGATAGTTAAATATATTATCGATTATAACAATTTAGATTTTACAAATGTCACGTTTTAACTTAATACATATAGCCCCTTAGATTTTACAAACGTAAAGTTACAAGTAAATACATATAACTTAAACATGATAGGAGATACGAAATTCATACAATGTTAACTCTGTAAGAGATAACACTCGATACTGAAAAATATAGTGTTATTACTGCATTGGGATATAAGTTTAGAGTAATGTTTAGAGTAATAATTGTAATGAAATGTAATGTAATGAAATACTCAAGGTAGTGGGAGTTCTGTGACTTGGGGGAGAGAACTGAGGAGGGGTTACACAGCCTTTTGAAATGTACTGATTGTTTGATGTTTGCGGAATTTAATAGGAATGGGACATGATATTGTCAAGGTGGATGTCTTTGCTAATGCTCGAAGTAAGGTGTGTGAAGAAGTTAGGCACCAATTCAGTGTTATGGGCCTTTATAAGAGCTTGAAGAACAGGGTAGATCCGCTCGAAGTACTTAAACATTGGGCCGTATCAAGCTCTCGGCTGCCCACATCAATGGCAGCGCTTGAACTTGATCATCAGGCAGCACAGCAGCCATCCCTGAGGCTGAATGCACTGGATTTATTGGATGATTTTTTTTTTTTTTTTTTTACATGTTCAAGAGGGAAATAGAGATAGTAATACTCTTGAGAGTTTGGGTACAATGTTTTTACCATGTTGACCAATATTTTTGCAGCACCGGCGCACGCTAAGTTTTCATTTATATTAGTTATTTTATCGACTTAATTGTTATACTAAATTATTTTCCATAAGTAGCTTTATAGTTCTAGACAAGCTCTGTGGTTTATTTTTGAATTGAGATAGCAAATTTGAAAGTAAATACTTAGTGTCTGTTGATTTTACGTTCGCAACTTGCTGCCATTGTTATATGATACGGAATAGCGTAAGATTTAACGTAAAACTATATAGCGAAAAACATAGCACTGTATTAGAAATCTGTTAGATTAGTATAGTATTATCAATTAATCAGTAACATTTATTAATCTTATTAAAGTTCAATGTTAACTAAATTATACTTAAGGGAATGATGACCCAGACTAGAGCAGCAAGGCAGCTTTCACAGAATAGCAAGAGTGCAGGGGAGAACTGAAGGGGGTGATTCTCCCATGCATCACAGTTTAAAACAATGTGTGAAATGTTTGCAGACCTATCTAGAACAGTACATGATCTAGCCAAGGAGGATGTCTTTGTGTGTGCTAGGTGCAGAGACCGTGAAGAAATTAGGTGCCAACTGAGTGTTCTGATGGACGTCTATGAGAGTTTGAGGAGGGTAAATGCCCATGAAGAAATTAATGAGGGGCCCATCAAGCTCTCAGCTGCCCAAATCAACATCAGAGCTCACCCCTGTGCATCAGGCAACACAGTGGCAATCTCTAAGGCAGAATGTGCTGGTCCTACAAGAACTAGTTATTGGCAGGGAGATGATGAAAAGTTGATGATGTAGAGCAAATATCATATTTTAAGGGAACAAAAGGTGATATTGTTGTACATGTTGACACTAATGACCTTAAGAGTAAGAGATCTGCAGATTTACTTAACCAAGTACAGGACAATGGTGGAAAAAAAAAGTCGCAAGTTGGGTTAAATTTGAAAGTACCTGCAATTCTGCCCAGACACAATAGGAGGGAGTATATGATGAGAGCCTTGTCAATCAATTTGGCCCTGGAGAGATTGTGCAGGCTCAAGGGGGTAGAATTTTTTTCAGTGTGGTCTGTGCTTGCTAACAGGAGAGACTGCTTCTACAGGGATGGGATACACTTAAATAGAAAGGGTGCAAGAAGGTCCTGATGCTATCGAGGCAGCGTTAGGTGGGTTGGAAAACTGCAAGATTGGGGAGGAGCAACCTAGGAAGCAAGTTGCTGGGGAGTTCAAGAGCTGCTGGGAGTCGTCATGAAACAAGTAAATACATGGGCTGCATTAGAGTAACTAAGAGTAAGAACAAGTGCATGTATACTTGTATGTACAATAATGCTAGAAGCATAGTAAATAAAATTGATGAATTTGAAGTGCTGATCAAGACATCAAAGGCAGATACTGTTGGGATATCAGAGACATGGTGTCACACAGATATAAGCAGTGCAGAATTGGGATTTGGGGAGTACACTATGTACATAAAAGATAGACATGATAGGAAGGGAGGAGGGATTATACAGTTAGTTAAGCAACACATAAAATCTAAGGAAGAAAGTCCAGTTTACATAGGTGAAGAGTGCAATGTTGAGTCTGCTTGGTGTGACATAAGCACTGGGAAAGGGAAAAATGAGAGTAGGAGTATGTTATAGGTGAAATAACTCACTCTGACGAGTACAATGAATGAACAGATCTGCAAAGAAATAGAATGGGCCAATAAATCAGAATGTCTTGTAATGGCAGATTTTACATTTATAGATACTGACTGGAACTTGTGGATTGGTCACTTTCAGGTTAGCAAGACTTTTGTGGATTTATTGAAGGATTGTTTTCTATAGCAACATGTTCAAGGGCTTTCAATGATCCAAGTGAGTTGACTGTGGATCATTTTTTCAAAATTTTACAGAGGCAACTTGGCAGTGATAATAGTCTATAACTATTAGGACTGCAGGGATCTTTTCCAGGTTTCAAAAATGCCAGGACTGTAGCATAGTGCCAAGAAGTGGGATAAACATTTTCCAGGAAGGCTTGGTTAAAGAAGACTAGCAGCAGTTGTAAGTTTTTCTCATCAAGGTGCTGTAACATAACATAATATATCCCTTCTGGCCCAGCGGCACTGTTGCGTGTTGTTCTGATGGCTTGCAAAAGTTCACAGTATTGGAGAGGCTGGTTATATGGGAGTAACAGTGAGGTTCGAAAGTCGATGGGTCTCTGTTCTGTGGTGGTCTTAGGTTTCTGAAACTCCAGAGTGTAGGTGGAAGCAGCTAAGACTTGAGCAGTGGTTTTCCGCTAGGAATTTGTTATATCCAGAGGAGCAGAGAGTTCTAGGCCATTGCAGGAAAGAATTGGGGAAGGAACAGTTGGAAACTTCCCAGAAAGCTGCCTAATATTCATCCCTATTAATTGCGGGTTAGAGTTTCTGTTGATAGTTGATGCAAACCAAGTCCAAGAATCTTTCTTGGCTTGTCTTTGAATGAGACGCACTTTTGCCATTAGCATCTTGTAGTTAATAAGATTAACTGTAGTTGGAGTTCGATGAAATAAATTCCGTGCTTTATTTTTTTCTTTCTTTGCTTTTGTGCATTCCTCATTCCACTGATAATTGAAGTGGCGTCGGCTCTGGGGATACAATAATGGAATTGAGCATTTAACTGTGAATAAAAGGTAGGATTGTGATATAATCGGCAATTTCATCTATGAGCTGAAGTGGCATAATTTTTTTTGTCCAGTCCAGAGTGATTGCTGACTGAAATTTGTCCAAATTAGCTTTAGAGAATTTCTATTTCCTGCAGAGTTGGTCTAATGGTGGTTGTGTAGTCATCAGATTACAAACACCTAGAAAATGATCACTGCCCATGGGATCATCCAGAGCGGACCATTTCATGACTGAAAACAGTATCAGGGAGCAAATCGACAGGTCAATTGCAGAAGTCTATCCAGTAGGTAACTGTATATGAGTGAGCAAGCACTATTAAGAAGAGTGAGGTTTTGTTTTCCCCAGAAAGGTTTCAATCAGTCGGCCACATCTGTGTAATTTAGATGATCTCCATAAAGGGTGGTGGCCACTGAAATCCCCTAGCAGGCAGAGAGGGTAAGGTAGTCATGTTAAAAGTTCTTCAAGATCATTATAAGAGTAGGTATGATTTGGTGGGAGATAGACTGAGATTAGTGTTAAAACCTCTAAGTAATCATATGCACAGCAACGGCTTTGATTTGGGTTTGGAAAGTGATTTTCCTAGCCGGAATCTTTGAGTTAATTAAAATATCTACACCACCATGAGAAGAATCGGATGTATTCTGATCTTATCTATAGATTGACAGTTTTTTATGGAAACAGAAATTCGAGAAGTTAAATAGGTGTCTTGCAGGAAGAAACCAACTGGAGATTAGCGGTTAATTAAGTATGAATGTCATCAATGTTGCCATGAAAGCCTCTACAATTCTACTGCCAAATATAAGGCATTACTTGAATTTAGAAGAAGCTGTACCTGATGTGGCTGTCTTATTCCGCTCAGGCTTCTGTTTGTCTCTTTTTGAAAAGGTAGGGCGACCGGTGTCCACATCTTCTGCAAAAATTACCAGAATCAGATCTTCCTGTTTGGATGAGTGCTCTGTGTCCATCAAAGTGTCTTGAATAATCTTTTTTGAAGTAGGACTGTGATTATTTGAAGTAGTGGAAATCATTGGAGGAGCAGATTTCACTGGTATCTTAAGAAGCATATTACTTGCTTGGTCTGAGTGCTTAAGGGGACTGGAATGTTGCTGAGATAGGACAACCGAAGCCCATTCAGAGAGTGATATATTTGATGGAATGGTAACATCAGTTTGAGTGGCTATTGTTTGAACCTTTTTAGCAATATTGGCATAGGCAGGCTTGGGTATAGTAGCTACAATTTTCGTGCTTCCTGATAATTAACTTCATTTTTGACTTTATATTTCACAATTTTTTTCACCGTTTCCCTTCTCTCACATGTCTTAGAGTAGGCAGGATGGTTGCCTTTGAAGTTGGGACAGATCATTTCTTATGGCAAACAATCACTTTGAATTTGATCGGAGGATCCACAGTTGGGACAAACTGGATTCCCTCTGCATGTCGTTTGAGAGTGGCCATACTTTTGGCATTTATAACATCTCAATGGATTGGGTATGAAAGGACGAGTGTGGCAAAGTAGATATCCTGCTCTTACTGATGAGGGTAGGTTTGCACTGGTAAAGGCAAGAATGATATTTCTTGTAGATGTAAGTATATTGTCTCTTTGGATCATAATTCTTTATACAGCAATTACATTTTGTTCCTGAAGCTCTTCTTTAATTTCTTGCTCTATCACATTCATCAGGCCCCAACTAGATATTACACCCTTTGATATATTTAGGTTGTGTGGGGGAGTTACTTTCACTGGAATACCAGCAAAATTTGTCATTTTTAGCAGTTTTTAAGAATGCCTGCAGTTTAGAGTTTCAACAAGTAAGTCCCCCTGAATGAAGTCTCTTAACCATCTTAGGAGACTTGCAATACTTTCCAGGTGTTTTTGGATTAGAAAGGGAATAGCTTACTGAGAGGCTGTTCTGATACAGAGTGCATTATTAAAAATGCAGGTAAGTCTGCGGCAGATTAACTTTTCTGCCAAGGTTATCAACCACGTTACAGGGATAACATGATAAAATATGAAAAATAAAATATTTTTCATATTTTATCATCATTAAAATAAATATTCATATTAAATACATCATCAAAAAGGATGATAAATATTTTATTTATCATCCTTTTTGATGATAAAATATGAAAAATAAAGGAAAGGCTACTTTCTTTCCTTGCTCTCTACCAGTACTTTTGATACAAGGTGTTATCAAATAAAAGGATTTTAGTAAGGAGAGAAACATAAAACAGAAATTGAATTCACCTTTTAGAAAATTGCACTGAAAGGACAGAAAAACTGCTCAGTCACGATTGCTTGGCACCCGGGAACCCCTAAAGAAGTTTCACTTCAAAAAAACCCACCCATTTCACACATCTATTCATTCTATATGTCTATCCAGCTCAGCCTTAAATTTATTTAAGCTATCAACTCCCACAACAAGAAATGGAAGTCTGTTCCAGCAATCAACTGCCTGCTGGCTAAAGGCAAATTTCTGCACATCAATTCTACAACTGGCTTTTTTCAATTTGACTCTGCGCCCCCTCAAGTTGTTAATCTGAGCAAGAGGAAGAATCCCATCAGCAATGAGCCTATTCAACCCGTTCAAGGCCTTATACACCTCAATCATATCACCTTACATGTGCTTAGTCTCCAGACATTGAAATTTGAAAAATATTAAGCCTATCTTGGTAAGAGCACCCATTTGTTCCTCTCGCCAATCTTGTTTCCCTTCTCTGTACTCATTCTAGCAACTCTACCTCCTTCCTAATATGAATCCTCCAGACCTATACACAGTACTCAAGGCGTGCCTGACCACTGCCTTATACAAAGGGATAATCACCTCCTTTTCCCTACTAGCAAAATTCCTATATATTATTAACAATATCCCATGACCTGCTCTGGCAACATGCCTCCACTGCTCAGGAAACTTCATATCTGATTGCACAATTTCCACCAGGTCTTTTTCATTCTCCATTTCATTGAGTGTAGGACCCCACAGTTGGTATGTTTCTCTTGGGTTACTGCTACCCACATGCAGTACTTTGCATTTATCAGTGTTAAACTTCAGTTGCCACTTTTCAGCACATCTGCCTAAATTTTCTAGATCCTGTTGCAGTAGCATACTGTCTTTACTGTCTTTAACAACCCTGCCAACCTTTTTGTATCATCTGCAAACTTGGACATACCCACATCAAATAATCCCAGGGGGTTCACATCTGGTGGGTATGGGCTTGGCACACCTAGGCTCCTTGAGTTGGATATCAACATTCATCTCTTTCTTGATGATTCCTTCCTTCTATTGACTCTCTCACCGGAATTTTTTTTTTGCTGGTGCAGCATTATGCTGCACCAGCTTCAGGCTTCCTTGCACCATATGGATAATAATGATATTAGCATTAGTAGAGGCATTTGATGCAAGAAAGCAAGCTTATGCAGCATCGGCCAAAAAAAAAAATAAAGTAAAATAAATAAATAAAAAATAACCACTTCCACTTCACCCCTCTGTTCATTCGAAATACCTGTCCAGCTGAGACTTAAACTTATTTAGGCTATCAACTTCCACGTACCAACTGTGTGGTACTACACTTAAGGTGGTAGAAAATGAAAAAGACCTGGGAGTAATTGTGCAGTCAGATATGAAGTTTTCTGAGCAGTGCAGACAGGCTGCTAGGGCGGGTCATGGGGTTTTGTCAATGATATATAGGAATTTTGCTAGCAGGGAAAAGGAGGTGATTGTCCCTCTGTATAAGGCAATGAATGGTCAGGCCACGCCTTGAGTACTGCATACAGGTCTGGAGGCCTCATTTTAGGAAGGATGTAGATTTGCTTGAGCGTGTACAGAGAAGAGCAACACGATTGGTGAGGGGAATGATGGGATTCTCTTACCAAGAGAGGCTTAAGTTCTGCAAACTGCAGTGGCTGGAGACTAGGCACCTGCGCGGTGATCTGATTGAGGTCTATAAGGCCTTGAATGGGTTGGGCATACTGAATTCTGATGGGATCCTTCCACTTGTTCAGATTACCAACCTACGGGGACATAAGTTCAAATTAAGAAAGGACAGATGTAGAATAGATGTGCGGAAATTTGCCTTTAGCCAGCGGGTCGTTAATTGCTGGAACAAACTTCCATCTGTCATTGTGGAAGTTGATAGGTTAAATAAATTTAAGGAGGAACTGGACAGGCATTTGGAGGGAATGGTGTGATTTTTTTTTTTTTTTTTTTTTGGCTGATGCTGCATAAGTTCATACACTTGCTTTCTTGCATCATGTGCCACTACTACTACTACTACTACAAGGGATGAAAGTCTGTTCCACCTACCAACCACCCGCTGGCTAAAGGCAAATTTCCGCACATTTATCCTACATCTGTCTTTCCTCAATTTGAATTTATGCCCTCTCAGGTGATTATTTTGAGCAAGAGGAAGAATCCCATCAGCATTGGGCATGCTCAAACCATTCAAGGCTTTGTACACCTCTATCAGATCACCTCGCTGGTGCCTAGTCTCCAGACACTGTAATTCGCAAAACTTAAGCCTTTCTTCGTAAGAGCATCCATTTCTTCCATTCACTAATCTTGTTGCCCTTCTCTGTATTCGTTCCAGCAGCTCTACATTTTTCTTGAAATGAGGCCTCCAGGCCTGTATACAGTACTCAAGGTGTGGCCTGACCATTGCCTTATACAAGGGAATAATCACCTCCTTATCCCTGCTAGAAAAATTCCTATATATCATTGACAATACACCATGAGCTACTCTTGCAGCCCGTCTGCACTGCTCAGAGAACTTCATATCTGCCTGCACAACCACCCCCAGGTCCCTTTCATTCTCTACCACTGTCAGTGTAGTACCACAGAGTTGATACGTTGCTCTCGAGTTGCTGTTTTCCATATATATAGTACTGTACATTTGTCAATGTTAAACTTCATTTGCCACCTCGAAGCCCATCTGCTCAACCTTTCCAGATCCTGTTGCAGCAGCATAGTGTCAGTAGTGTCCTTGACAACCCTGCCAACCTTCGTATTGTCTGCAAACTTGTACATTAAGCTTGATATACCCTCATCAATATCATTTATAAATACAGAAAACAATAAAGGACCCAATACTGAACCCTGAGGGACTCCACTAATAACATTAGTCCACGATGAGCAGTGTCCATTGATTACCACTCTGTCTTCTCCCCCTCAACCCTTTATCCATAGCAGCAATTTGCCTCCAACGCCACACTGCTCCAATTTGTGAAGCAGTCTTCCATGTGCAACTGTATCAAAAGCCTTTCTAAGATCCAAGTATATAATATCAAAGTTATTCCCTGTATCCAGTTCTTTTGTGACTGCATCATAGTATCCAATCAAATTGGTCAGGAAAGACTTCCTCCTAACAAAACCATGCTGTGTCCGAGCTATAACTGAAGTCTTGTCTAGATGATTCTGCAGTGCTTCTTTAACCAGTGCCTCCATTAATTTTCCAGGAACAGAAGTTAAACTCACAGGTCTATAATTACTTGTGTCAGCCGTTGATCCTCCTTTGTGAATTGGGGTCACATTCGCACATCTCCAGTCGATGGGTACCTCCCCTGAGTACAAGGAAGCTCTCATAATTATGGCTAAGGGTTTGCTTACTTCCTATGCTGCCTCCTTTAATATAACAGGATAGATCCCATCCACCCCAGGTGCCTTTCTTGTGTTTACCTTCAACAATTTCTCCTCCACTTTACTCTCAGTTATTACAAGATTCTCTAGCTTACTGCCAGAGTTGAATACACGTCTGGCATTCCCCTCGCTGAATAACTCCTCATGTGTGAATGTCGATGCAAAATATTCATTTAGTTTGTTAGCTATCTGAGCTGGATCATCAACCGTTGACCCATCGATATCCAGTGGACCAATCTGATTCATCCCCTTCCTTCTAGAGTTTACATACGTAAAGAACTCTTTGCTGTTTTTCTTCGCATCCCTTGCCAAGGAGTTCTCGTAATCTGCCTTCGCCTGCCTAACCTCCTTTGTAACTTGGTTACAGATCAACTTGTATCTATCATAGGCTTCTGTGTCACGTGTTAATTTGTATGTATCCCATGCATTTTTCTTCTCCGCCATATGCCTCATTAGTTCATCTGACATCCATTTAGGCCTAAACCTTGAACAATATTTCTTAGTTGTTATGTAAAGCCTAGTAGCTTCCAAGATAAGTTCTTTGAATGCTTCCCATTTTGAATTTTCTGTTGGTAACATCATCAGTTGATCCCACTGTATATAATTTAAATACTGTCTCAGTCCATCATAGTCGCCTTTACGAAATCAATACCCCTTCCCTTTACCCCTAATGGTAGTTACCTCTTTGAGTAAATCCCACTTCAGAACACTGTGATCACTGCCTCCTAGTGGTTCACTTATCTGCAGATTTTTAATGCATGAAGAATCACTACTGATAATCAAATCAAGAGTATTACTCCCTCTAGTTGCCTCCCGAACATGCTGATGTAGAAGACAATCATCCAATAAATCCACAAAAGCCTTGCTAGTGTGTGAGAGACCAGCCCCCAAATTCCAGTCAATATCTGGGAAATTAAAATCCCCCATAAGACTCTCTGATTTACTGGCCCACTCTATTTCTCTGTACAGTTTCTTATTATACTCATCTGAGTCATTAGGCCTATAGCACACTCCTACTCTCAATTTTTATCTCCCAATGCTTATGTCACACCAAACTGACTCCACACTGCACTGTCCAGCGATGTCGACTGGCTTCACTTCCATGGATTTTATGTGTTTCTTAACTAATAGCATAACCCCTCCTCCCTTCCTATCCTGTCTATCCTTTCCATAGACATTGTACTCCCCAAATTCCATTTCTGCATTCCTTATTTCTGTGTGACACCACGTCTTTGAAATCGCAACAATATCTGCCTTTGATGTTTTGAGCAATACCTCAAATTCATCAAATTTATTTACTAAACTCCTAGCATTGGTGTACACACAAGTATACATGCACCTACTCTTGATATCATTAGTGCCAACGTGTACAACTATATCACCTTTTGTGCCCTTAAAAGATGATATCTGCTCTACAACCTCATCAACCTTTGCCCCTGGCAGACATACCCTGTTCCTGTTCCATCTATCCTTTTTACAAAGCATGTTCCCCGTTTCCCTGACAATAGAGTCACCAACAAATACTAGTTCCTTTGGGACTAGCGCATTCTGCCTTGGTGGTTGCCACTGTGTTGCGTGACGACCAAGTGCAAGCTCTGGCGTTGATGTGGGCAGCTGACAGCTTGATGGGCCCCTCAATTTAGTTCCTTCGAGGCATCCACTCTGTCCTTCAAGCTCTCATATAGGCCAATAAGAATGCTGAGTTGTTGCCTGATTTCGATACACTCCTTGCATCGCGCACACACAAAGACATCCCCCATGGCAATATCATGTCCCGTACCTGAATGCTCCACGAACATCATGCAAGCTGTGCATTTTAGAAGGCTGCGATTCAGAAGGCAACTGCCCCCCTCGGTTCTCCTCTGAGCCACAGCACTTCCATTAGCTTGAGCCTTTTGTTTTGCTGCTCTGGTCTGAGTCATGATTTCTTTTAATTTAAATAAAATTTCAATTTCAGTTTATAACCCTAACTTATCTCCCAACACAGTTATAACGAGATATATATTTTTTAGTGTCAAGTATTAATTATCTCCGAGTTCCCTTTATATAACTTCCGTATCAGTTATGTATTAATTAATTTAATTAATAAGTTTGTAATCTAAGTCAGTATATGTATTTAGTTAAAAGTACAATTAAATGCCAACGAAGTTCAACAAATTTAATAGATTTTACCGATCACTGAAAATATTATAGCTTATACTATACTAATTACCTAGCTTCGATATATAACGATCGTATGACAAAGACAAAGGCAGGAAGTACGAACGGTAATCTATGGACACTTAAGTATTAATTAACTTTGAAATCTCTCTGTCTCAATTCAGAATAAACTAACGATCCTTACTAGGTCTATAAGTTACTTACAAAAAATAATTTGATGTAAAAAATATTCAATAAGCGGCTAAATATGGCTAAAAAAAAAACTTCTCGTTCAGCGGAGTTGCGACTTGTAACTCGTGGATACGCTTACCGATACTTTTATGCAATTGCAAGGCCGAGTAAAGAATAAATACACCAAATTAATCAGAAAATCACAAAACAATGCTGTACTACTAAATTTAAATCAAAAGTTTTAGAAAAACAATAATTTCAAATCAATAAATAAGAAAAATCCACTTAGCGGCTTTGGACACGTCTGGCCCCTACTAGCCTCGTCAGCAGACTCGAATCCGCTCTACAACGTCATCAACCTTTGCCCCTGGCAGACATACCCTGGTCCTGATGAATACACAAAACAGCAAAGGACCCAGCACTGAACCCTGGAGAAATCCACTAATAACATTATTTGTCCACGAAGAGCAGTATCCATTGATTACCACTCTCTGTGATCTCCCACTCAACCATCCTTTTATCCATTGTAGCAACTTGCCCTTAATGCCATACTGCTCCATTTTGTACAACAGTCTTCCATGTGCAAGAATATCAAAAGTTTTCCTGAAATCCAAGTATATGATATCAAAATTATTTTTTGAATCCAGTTCCTTTGTGACCATATCATAGAATTCAAGTTATCCAATCAAATTGGTCGGACAAGACCTCCCTTTAATAAACCCATGGTGTGTCTTAACTGTTACTACAGTCTTGTCTGGATGATCCTGCAATGCGTCTTTAACCAGTGACTTTATTATATTTCCCCGATAAGGTTAAACTAACAGGTGTATAGCTACTTGTGTCACCTTTTATTATTATTACTCTTATTCGCCATATGGTGCAAGGCAGCCTGAAGCTTTTGCTGCACCAGCCAAAAAAAAAAAAAAAAAAAAAAAAAATTCTGAATTACCCTAACAGAGTGGGGGGGGGGGGGAATAGGAGTCAGAAGAAGGGATCACCAAGAAAGAGAAGAATCATATCCAGCTCAGGACCCTGGGTGTGCCTAGCCCATACTTAGCAGATGTGAAACCCTGGGGTTAAATTTTAAACCCCGCTTTGTGAACTGGGGATACATTTGCACACCTCCATTCCATAGAGACCTCCCCTGACCCCCAAGGCAGCTCTCATAATTATGGCTAAGGCTTTGCTTACTTTCTTTGCTATGTCCTTTAATAACTGGATAGATCCCAACCACCCCCATCTGCCTTGCTTATTTTTAACTTCGACAATTTCACTTCCACTTTGCCCTCAGTTATTACAAAATCACTTAACTCCCTGTTAGAGTTTGCATTCTTAACTTCTTGCGTTCCCCTCCTTGAATAACTCATCAGGTGCGAATGTAGATGCAAAATACTTATTCAGTTTATCAGCTACCTGAGCATGATCATCAATAGTCAAACCATCTATCTTAAGTGAACCAATCTGATTCATCCCTTTCCTTCTAGAGTTTACATAAGTAAAGAACTCTTTGCTGTATTTTCTTTCATTCCTTTGCCAAAGATTTCTCGTAATCTGCCTTCTCCTGCCTAGCCTCCTTTGTGACTTGATTACAGGCTAGCTTATATCTGTCATAGGCTAGTGTCGCTTAATAATTTATATGCATTCCATGCATTTTTCTTCTCTGCCACGAGCCTAATTAATTCATTTGACATCCATTTAGACCTAAACCATGAAAAGTATTTCTTAGTTGGTATGAAAAGCCTATAACCTCCAAGATTAAGTCCTTGAAGGCTTCCCATTTAGATTTCACCATTGATAAAATCATCAGTTGATCCTACTGTATTGAATTTAGAAACTGTTTGAGAACACTGTAGTGACCTTAACGAAAGCAAAAGCCCTTCTCTTTACCCTTGATGGTAGTTACTTCTTTAAGTAAATCCCACCTCAGTACACTGTGATCACTGCCACCTAGTGGATCCTTTATCTCCAAATTCTTAACGAGTGAATAATCACTGCTGATAATCAGATCAAGTATTACCCTCTGGTTTCCTCTCGAACATGTTGCTATAGAAAACAGTAATCCAATAAATAATGAACAGCATGCCAGAAGTTTATAAAACTAGGAGCTAAATGACTTTGTGATAACTGAAAGGAAAGTGGACGAGAAACTGTTGAAGACGGACATAAAAAAGCACCTGGGATGGATGGAATCTATCCAATTATATTAAAGGAGGCAGAAAATTAGGTAAGCATACTCATAGTCAATAATATGAAAGCATCTTTGGTGTCAGGTGAGGGGGCTATGGACTGGAGAAGTGCAAATATATTCCCAATTCATTAAGGGTATCAAACGACGACATTGTTACTTATATACCTGTCAGTTAATGTCAGTTTTTCTTCTCTAATTGGAAATCCCATTTATGAAGATACTCTTAAAATAAAGGTGTCATCCAAGCATTCATTTTATTGGCAAATTTAACAGGCAGCTGTTCTACTTCTTAAAAACATCTAGACAATTTACTCTTACCTATAACTAATGGCTTCATCTTGATTGTTGCTGTCATGTTGCATGATAAAAGAACTGACTCTCTTTAGAAAATACAGCTGCGAGTTACAGGCTCTGAAAAAAACGATAAGTGCCCAGACACAATAGGAGGGAGTATATGATGAGAGCCTTGTCGATCAATTCGGCGCTGGAAAGATTGTGCAAGGCTCAAGGGATAGAATTTTTTTCGGCCTGGACTGTACTTGTTAACAGGAGAGACTGCTTCTACAGGGATGGGATACACTTAAATAGAAACAGTGCAAGAATATTTGCTGATGCTATCAAGGCAGTGTTGGGTGGGTCGGAAAACTGATAGCTTGGGGGGATACAAGGACTAATAGTTTAACAGTAGCCGTAGGCAGATGTGAAGGTGATTCTTGCACAACGTCTATTAGAATAAGTAGCGACCTGGAGTGTGGGGTGTTGGGGGTTTCAGGGACGGGTGGCGGTCATCGTGGAATGGGTGGATATATGGGATGTGTTAGGGTAACAAAGAATAGGAGTAGGAGCATGTATGCTTGCATGTATACCAATGCTAGAAGTATAGTAAATAAATTTGATGAATTTGAAGTGTTGGCCAAGACATCAAAGGTGGATATTGTTGGGATATCAGAGACATGGTGTCACACTGATATAAGGAATGCCGAACTGGAATTTGGGGAGTACAATGTGTACAGAAAGGATAGACAGGATAGGAAGGGAGGAGGTGTTATGCTGTTAATTAAGAAAAACATAATATCAAAAGAAGTGCATCCAGTTGATATAGATGAACAGTGCATTATTGAGTCAGTTTGGTGTGACATAAGCACTGCGAAAGCAAAAATAAGATTAGGAGTGTGTTATAGGCCGAATGACTCGAATGAGTACAATGAACAATTGTACAGAGAAATAGAGTGGGCTAGTAAATCGGAATGTCTTATAATGGGAGATTTCAACTTCTCAGATATTGACCGGAACTTGTGGGTTGGGCACTCACACACTAGTCAGACATTTGTGGATTTATTGGATGATTGTTTTCTGCAGCAGCATGTTCAAGAGGCAACCAGAGAGAGTAATATTCTTGATCTGGTTATCAGCAGTGATCATTCATGTATTAGGAATTTGCAGATAAAAGAACCACTAGGTGGCAGTGATCACGGTGTACTGACGTGGGATTTACTTAAAGATTTAATTACCATCAGGGGTAAAGGAAAGGGTTTTTGCTTCCGTAAAGGCGAGTACAGTGGTCTCCGACAGTTTTTAAATTCTGTACAGTGGAATCAACTGATGATGTTACCAACAGTAAATTCTAAGTGGGAAGCATTCAAGGAATTAATCGTGGATGCTACTAAAAGTTTCATACCTATTAAGAAATATTGTGCAAGGTTTAGGCCTAAATGGTTGTCAAAAGAACTAATGAGACTCGTAACAGAGAAGAAAAATGCATGGGATGCATACAAATTAACACGTGACACAGAAGCCTATGATAGCTACAAGTTGATCTGTAACCAACTTACAAAGAAGGTTAGGCAGGCGAAGGCAGATTACGAGAAATCCTTGGCAAAAGATGCTAAGAAAAACATCAAGGATTTCTTTACTTATAATAAACTCTAAAAGGAAAGGGATGAATCTGATTGGTCCACTTGACATCGATGGTTCGACTGTTGATGATCCTGCTCAGATAGCAAACAAACTGAATGAGTATTTTGCATCTACATTCACAAGTGAGGAATTATTAAGGTTTGAAAATGGCAGTAGGTTATCAAATTGTAGCAGGATACTCAATGATTTTGTAATAACTGAGAGCAAAGTGGAAGAGAAACTGTTGAAGTTAAACGTAAGAAAAGCACCTGGGGTGGATGGGATCTATCCAGTTATATTAAAGGAGGCGTCAAAGCAACTAAGCAAACCCTTAGCCATAATTAGGAGAGCATCCTTGGACTCAGGAGAGGTTCCCACGGACTGGAGATGTGCAAATGTATCCCCAATTCACAGAGGGGGATCGAAGGGTGACACGAGTAATTACAGACCAGTTAGTTTAACTTCTGTTCCGGGTAAAATAATGGAGTCGCTGGTCAAAGATGCATTGCAGGATCATCTAGACAAGACTGCAGCAATAATTCAGACACAGCATGGGTTTGTTAAGGAAAAGTCTTGTCTGACAAATTTAATAGGATATTATGATGTGGTTACAAAGAACTGGATGCAAAAAATAATTTTTATATCATATATTTTGATTTCAGGAAAGCTTTTAACACTGTTGCGCATGGAAGACTATTGTACAAATTGGAGCAGAATGGTATTAAGGGTAAGTTGCTACAATGGATAAAAGGATAGTCGAGTGGGAGAAGACAGAGGGTGGTAATCAATGGGTGCTGCTCTTCTTTGACTAATGTTATTAGTGGAGTCCCACAGGGTTCAGTGTTGGGTCCACTGTTGTTTTGTATATTTATCAATGATATTGATGAAGGTATATCAGGCTTAGTGTCGAAGTTTGCAGATGATACAAAGGTTGGCAGGGTTGTTAATGACAGTAATGGCAGTGTGCTACTGCAACAGGATCTAGATAATTTGGGTAGATGGGCTAAGAAATGGCAACTGAAGTTTAACCTTGACAAATGCCAAGTACTGCATATCGGTAGAAGTAACCCCAGAGAAACGTACCAACTGTGTGGTACTACACTTAAGGTGGTAGAAAATGAAAAAGACATGGGAGTAATTGTGCAGGCAGATATGAAGTTTTCTGAGCAATGCAGACAGGCTGACAGGGCAGGTCATGGGGTTTTGTCAATGATATATAGGAATTTTGCTAGCAGGGAAAAAGAGGTGATTATCCCTCTGTATAAGGCAATGGTCAGGCCACGCCTTGAGTACTGCGTACAGGTCTGGAGGCCTCATTTTAGGAAGGATGTAGATTTACTTGAGCGTATACAGAGAAGGGCAACAAGATTGTTGAGGGGAATGAAGGGATCCTCTTATCAGGAGAGGCTTAAGTTCTTTTTTTTTTTTTTTTTTCTTTTGATTTGGTAATTGTTGGCGCATCGGCTTCTGTGGCCATATTGCACCTCCCAAGGTTTTTGCAGTACTTTGATCCAAGCCCGAGGCGGGAATCGAACCCGCGACCTTTGGGTTGCCGGGCAGGTACTTTACCCACTCGGCTAGCCGGTCGGCGCTTAAGTTCTGCAAATTGCAGTGGCTGGAGACTAGGCACCTGCGCGGTGATCTGATTGAGGTGTATAAGGCCTTGAATGGGTTGAGCACGCTGAATTCTGATGGGAACCTTCCACTTGTTCAGATTACGAACCTAAGGGGGCATAAATTCAAATTAAGAAAAGACAGATGTAGATTAGATGTGCGCAAATTTGCCTTTAGCCAGCGGGTGGTTAATTGCTGGAACAAACTTCCATCTGTCGTTGTGGAAGTTGATAGGTTGAATAAATTTAAGGAGGAACTGGACAGGCATTTGGAGGGAATGGTGTGATTTATTTATTTTTTTTTTTAGCTGATGCTGCATAAGCTCATACATTTGCTTTCTTGCATCACATGCCACTACTACTACTACTACTACTGTAATCCTCTCTTTGATGTTCTTTCCTGCAGGGGAATTTTTAAAAAATCATGCAATGGTCTGGGGGTAGCCCTATAGTAGAACCCTGTTTCATCTGTATTAAAAATGCCTTCAGTTTCATTTGTTTTAAAAGAATTATCAGTGCTTAACACAGTTTGCCAAGAGGTTTTCAACCATTTGTAATTTTTCCAAAGTTTGCCAAGAGGTTTTCAACCTCATGTAATTTTTCAGCAAAATCATTAGCTTTTTGAAGAAGAATGCCACGACTGACTGGTGCATTAAATGAACTGGCCTGTTTGAATTAAATGAATAGAGCTTCCTCTACTGCTTGGCATATCCCTTCATGCTTCCTTTTTCTGGTTTCACTTATCACATTAATGTTTAATGTGTCACGTGATTTTAATTATTTTGATAAAGTTGACTGAGGCATTCCTAATTTTACTGCTGCTTCCCTTTGAAACATATTGTTTTAAGTTTAATTTGTCATATGTTTCTATAATTCAAAACTTATCTTTTACACTCAAATTCACTCTCTTCCTGTTCACTGACATCTTTTTTTTTTTTTTAGTAGTAAAATTTAAAACAGTAAAAAAAGATAAGCATCAATCAATAACAAAGCACACACCATGCACAAATTGGAACTAACAAGACAAGGCACATGAAAGTGAGACTGGAGTAAAAAAGTTTACGAAGCTTAGATATCGGAATGAAGAGCAGATTTCAGCGAAGGGAATAATTTAACTATAATAACGCAAAAACACATAGAATTCTAGATATTGGTATTACAGTAAAATCTCATTTAATACAAACTCTTTTTATTCAAAGTACTCATTTATACGAAGCACATACCATTTCCCCACAAAACGATAGGATTTTCTAGGTAAATATATTCGTTTATTACAAAATTCGGTTAATATATATTACAAAGTTCTTTTTCGCCCGATGAGAAATAAATATTGTCATTTTGTATGTTTAATACAAACCTTGGCACAGCTGTCCGATTATTGCCCCTATTATTACCTCTGGACACCCGGCTCCCTACTTCCCGAAAGATGGCACTGACTTTTTAGAAATTAGTTTTGTGTAAACAGAAGCAGTTTATTGTAGCTATAACATCAAGTACACTCTGAAAAACATCTTTCTGTAGGATGGATTGTTAAATTAACAAAAGAATAAAAAGTTTTTCTAAGTTGTTTACATTTGCTCCCTCACTCTACAAGGGAATAAGGTCAGTTGCAATCGTTACTCCAGTTCAAAGTCTTTTGCAACCGTGTACAGCAATCTAATTTTTGTGTCATTTTATGTGAGCTGATGCCTTTTTTGGAATTTGTCTTTAAATTAATTTAAAATTTGTTTATAGTAAATTTTATCTAGCATATGGTGACAAAATGTAAACGGATGGAATTAAACTAAAAATTATACAAGAGACACAGGATGGAAAGAAGCAAAACGTATATTGCAAAGGAATACAACATCCCTTTACATACTTCATTAACAATGCTGAAAAACGGAAAAAGACTTTTAAAGACTTGAAAAAAGTGCATGACACTGGAGCAGCGATGAAAACCAGGAAACGAATTTGTGGTGGAAAAACACGAGGAGCTTGAAACAAAATTTTGAGTGGTACCAACAAATGTGTGAATCTAATTTGCCAATATCAGGTCTGATTTTTCAAGAAAAGACAAATTATCTAGCTCAGCAACAAGGAATTAGTGACTTCAAATGCAACAATGGCTGGCTACAATGATTTAAAGACAGGAATAACTTGGTTTTGTGACATATTTGTGGTGAGGCTGGATTAGTCGACAAAGAAAAGGCTGCAGACTTGTGTTCTGTACGGTCCATTCTTGAAAAATATGCGGAAAGGATATATTTAATCTTGACGAGACAGGTTTATTTTATAATTTGCTGTTCGAGGAGTCTTGTCAAGGTGGAAAATTTAGTAAAAAAGACTCACTGTTCTGTTATGCTACAATTCAGATGGCAGTACAAAACTACACCCACTTATAATTGGTAAGTTTTTCAAGCCAAGATGTTTTAAAGCAGTTACCAACTTCCCTGTAATTATGAGGCCAATAGAAGTGTTTGGCTTACACTCAAAATTTTTCAGTCTTGGTTATCAAAAGTGGACAGAAGAATGGCTTCAGAAAAAAGGAACATTTTGATGATTCTAGATCGTTTTACAGCGCATTCTGCCAAGACACTTAAGTTGACAAATATAGGGCTGTTGTTTTTACCCCCCCACCCAGTATAACCAGTTTAATGCAAGCACTGATCAAGGCATTATTTATAACTTCAAGAGAGCATACAGAGCCCACCTGATGAGGTACTAGATCCACAACATAGGAGGGAACAATTTGCAGCCAAATTGGAATGTCTTGGATGCTATCTGTAATCCTGTTATTGCTTGGGACAATATTGCATCAAGTGTAATAATCAACTGCTTCAGAAAGAGTGGTTTTGGAGAGAATATCATGGAAAAACATGGTCCAGCAGACAAATGTGATAGCAACATTGAGGATGCAGGAATTTGAAGAGTTTGTGAAGGTGGATGATGAAGTTGCTCCCACTGCAATGCCAACAACAGAAGAGCTGCTGAGCACCAAACAAAACGACGATGTTTTTGTTATCAGCGATAGCGAAAGTGAAGAAGCGCATACACAGCCATCTAAAAAATATGCCCAAAATGTATTAAACATAATAGAGAATGTGTTGGCTCAGTAAAGTTGATAAAGAAACTACTATTGCATTTGATAATGTCTGTGCTGTAGTTATAAATGCATATAGGACAAAAACTGTGCAAACAACATTGGATTCTTTCTTTAAATTAGATTCATTTATTAAAAAAGTTAAAGATTTGTATGTCTCCTTTTATATTGAGATTGTAATTATTTTTATTGTTATACTAAAATATTTTATATATCAAAATTTATACTGTACAATATTTTCATTTCCGTTAATTGTTTTTTTTTTTTTTAGTTTATCTTACAAATAAAATAAAATCTTTAAAAAA